>NW_028135578.1:0-213461 GCF_964662115.1 Mustela nivalis
CCATCAGATCTAAACTGTCTTGTTGCTAGGAGACAATTGGAATGCGAGGCGGGCTTCCCAGGCTTCCATCCTCGAAGGGTGCTCTGGAGTCATTCCGTATGGGATGTCCTGGAGCTGTCCAGCAGGTCGCAATTGTTCCGCAGAAGGAATCCTTGAAGGGGGCATCCCACAACTCCCAACGTGGGAAAACCTCAATGGCCTTGAGATTCCGCTCCCTTCATGAAGCGGCCGTCATGCACAGAAACTTCAACCTGAGCCAACGTCTGATCCTCGCCTGAATTCAGATGCATGAGATATTGGTTCAGATCTGCAGGGGGTACCTGCCGTGCCCTCGCCCTGAAAGCCAAGTCTAGCTTGTCTTCTCAGACTTCCGTCCTCACACCCCTGGCCCCGAAGCCCTCAAGTTTGGCAATTCCGGACCCACAGTGCAGCACTGTGCCTGCCCTGTAGAAAAAAATTATTGCTTCATGAGCTGCCCAGGCATCTTAAATGAGAATAAACCTACACAGCACTCGACTCTACCCAAATTATATAGTTTAACGTGGGAACTAAACCTCTGTCGGACACAACCTGAGCCCGGACCTCAGACCAACCCCCAGAAAGCTGACAGCACACTGAGCACATAAGACCCGCCATGGCCTTAGGTCATCATCTCTTCCCTACTTCAGTTTTCAGGCTTCAGAACCGAGACCTTATCGCCAATCACTGCCCAGGTTTGAGTGTGATGCAGAAATCAGAACTCCTCCTTACCCATGGCAAGAAACCTTGTGGTTGGCACATTGTCAACGGTCAGAGTAGAAGAAACCAGCATTCACCCCGAGGCCCCGCCCATTCTTGAGTGCGACGGGGTCATAAACACGCATTGTGACCCTCAGCATGAGTCTTCTCCTCTAGTAAGTCCTCTCAGTGGCTGGACCATTAGATGTCATAATGGGCTTGACTTGTCCCTAGGCCCTAATTTTTACCAGATTTCTGATTGTCCAGTCGCCCCTCCCCAGGGCTCTACTCTGGAATCCCTCATTTTGTGGGACACCTGAGGTTAAAAAAGAAAACAACAACAACAACAAAACGGACGTCTTCCATCCCACAGAATGACCCCAAACTCTTTGGACGGGGCCAAGCCACCAGAGAGTAAGACTCATCCATTTCCCATGAAGTCACCCAGAAATTTCACCACCGTGAGTGACACGATATCCAGAGACAAAAACTTGTGCAAGAGCCTCACACTCGCTCTTTTTTCAAATCCCGAAGAGTTCTCCTCATGGTCTGTAGATCAGTCCTGCCATAACTATGACCGGAAACATAAGCCGAGGTTGTGTTTTCAGACAACTGTCCAAACATCCCTGGCCTACACAACCTACAGGATCAGGCCCCTGGAGCCAAGCCTGAGGACTGTACTTGCCCTCTGTAAGGAAATGTGTTTGCCATTTCCAATGGCCACAACCCTTCTATAGAATAAACACCCAATACCTGATCCATCTCACTAGGGCTGGCTTCCCAGGAAAAACAGGGGCAATCTGAGCCCATCTGTGCACCTACCTGCACTCAGACCCATAAACAGATGTCCCCAGAGGTAAAAAGGAAAGAACAGGCCCCTAGGCACTAATCAGATCCATTGTTTTGATTTCCAGGATCTCTCCTCAGACGCCTGGATTTCAAAACCAGCAATGGCTTTTTCTTGATGCACCCATCAGAAAAAATCTCATCTACACATGGGAAACTAGCACGTTGGAGCTCTGTCAAAGCCTCAATTTGGAGAACCCGTCAGGGCCCCAGTGCCACCGCTTCATTCCAAGGTCTCGATACACACAAAAGCACGCTAGGACCCAACCCCAGGAGAGTCCATTTCAACTCAGCCTCCTCGGTTGCTCCCCCAGATCCAGCAGATCTACCCTGTCTTGTTGCTAGGAGACAATTGGAATGCGAGGTGGACTAACCAGTGATCCATCCTTAGAACCCTGCTCAGAATCATTGGCCTGGAGCCAAACAACAGGTCTCAATTGTCCTGCAGAAGACACTTTGCAGTTTGGAGCTTCTCACAAATCCCATCGTGGGACAACCCCCATGGCCTTGTGATGCTCCCCCTTCATGAAGGGGCCATAAAGGACAGAAACTCCAACCTGAGCGATCGTCTGATCCTCGCCCTGACTTCAGATGCACGAGATCTCGATTCCGGTCTGTAGATTCTGCCTGCCATGTCCTCAACCAGAAACCTAAGCCGAGCTTGTGTTCTCAGACTTCTGTCCTCAGACTACTGGCCCACAAGCCCTCCAGTTTGGCAATCCAGAACTACAATGCAGCACTCTGCCTGCCCTCCAGAAGAAAAACATTGCCCTCTGGGGCTACCCAGTAACCCCAAGTGAGGATCAACCTGCACCTACCTTGGCTGTACCCTGAACATATAGGCTGACCAGGGCACTAATGCCCTTTCTGACACAGCCTGAGCCTGGACTTCCTGGCCCCAACCAGACAGCTTGCCGCACACTGAGCACATCGAGCCACCATGGCCTTAGGTTGTCATCTCTTCCCAACCTCGGTTTTCAGGCTTTAGATTCTAGACCTTATCTCCAATCACTGCCCAGGGTTGATCCTGATGCAGAAATCAGAAGTCCTTCCCCATGGCAAGAAACCTTGTGGTTGGCATGTTGTCCAACTTTCAGTGTAGTTGAATCCAGTGTTGCCCATGAGGCCCCTCCATGCTCGCAGGCTACATTGGTCACAAACACACATTGTGACCCTCAGCCTTACCAAAGTCCTCAAGTAAGGCCTCTCAGTGGCTGATGAAGAGATAGCATATTGGGATTGCCATGCCCCTAGGCCTCAATTTTTAACCATAGTTCAGGTGGTCCCTTCAGTCTTCCCCACGGCTTTGCTTTGGAATTCCTCTTTTCGTGGGACACCTGAGGTAACATAACTGAAATGATGCTTCCCATCCCACAGATTGACGAAAAATAATTGGGAATCGGGCTAAATCATTATAGAGGTAGATTCGTCCATGGCCCATGAGGCATCCCCGACATTCCACGGAGATCGCTGATACAAATTCCAGAGACAAATGCCTGAGCAAGCGCCTCAGACTCACTCTATATTCAAATCTTCATGAGTTCTTCTCATGGTTTGTAGATTGGGCCTGCCATACCGATGTCCCCAAAGCTGAGTTTGAGTATCGGAATCACAATCAGTACTCTGCCTTCCACAATGCTGTAATGCTTGTTCTTCGCATGGAGTCACACCTTCACGTGGGGAACCCTTCATGGCCCCTGATGCCACGCCCAAACATGAGTGCTGCTTGGGCACAAATTCACACTGTGACCCTAGCATGAGCCCCATGACAAAGAAAGGCCTGTCAGGATCGGGACGAAGATCCTGCATATAGTCCTTGCCATGCCCATAGTCACCCAGGACTAACTAGATGGTGTGTATTCCAGTTGAGGGAACCCACTGCTGTGCTCTAGAGTCCCTCACCTGGGAGGTCCTTTGTGGCAGAAAACAGTACTCTTCACTTCCCACAGAATGAACCCAAACCCTTGGGAGGTTGGACAATCCCCCGAGAGGAAGGCTCTTCCTCGGAAACTGAAGCAACCCCTACCGTGACCGGACACTGTGAACGCAACACCCAGAGACAAAAGCCTGAGCAACTGCCTCCCACTTGCGCTCCTTTGATATCCAGAGGATCTCCACTCACGGACTGGAGATCAGGCCTGCCATTACCTTGGCCCCTAGCTGAGCCAAGTTTGCTTTTTCAGACATCTGTCCCCACAGCCCTGGCAAACACAGCCTCTAGGCTAGGTCCTCTGGAGCCATACCACAGGACCGTGCCTGCTCTCTCCTGGGAAACTGTGTCCATTCCTTTGGCCACACACCTCCAGAATATGAGAAACCTCAAGGCCTCCGAGGACATCCCACTACTGGGAGCCTCACTGGACTCACAGGGGCATTCGGACACAAGCTGAGCAGCTACATCCATGAATGCATGCACACAGATGTCAACAGAAATAGACGGTTGAGCCGGACAGGCCTTTAGGCCGTAGTCTCAACTCTTGCTTTGGTTTCCAGGTGTCACTCCTCAGAGGCTTTGGTTCGAAGAACAGGGTATGGGGCTTTCCTGAGGCACGGAACAGAACTCCTCTCGTCTCCACATGGGAAGTTTCCTTGTTGGAGCCGTGTCAAACACCTCATGTTGGAGAATCCTGCAGAGTCCCTGAGCCACCTCCACATTCCAAGGTCTCACAGGCCACCAAGCCACAGTAGGACTCATCTTCAGGAGAGTCCATTTCAACTCTCCCCTCTGGGTAGCTCACGCAGGAGCCCGCAGATTGAGCCTGCCTTGTCCTGACTAAAGAGTGGGAATATGAGGTGGCGTTCCCAGGCATCCATGCTTAGACACCTGCTCTCGAGTCTTTCCATATGGGGCCTCTTGGAACCATCCAATAGGACTCGACTGTTGTGCAGAAGGTAACCTTCAGTTTTGGAGCAGTTCACAAATCCCATCATAGGCAAAATTTTCTGGCCTCATGAAGCCCCCACACCCTTCAGGAAGAGGCCATGCTGGACAAGAACTCTAGCCTGAGGCACGTCTCATAGTTGACATGACCTCAGTGCAGGAGATCTCGATTCAGCCTCTGCAGAGTGGGCCTGCCGTGCCCTCGGTCCCAAACCTCACGCTAGCTTGTGTTTTCCGACTTCCTTCCTCACACTCCTGGCAAACAAGCTCTCCGAACTAGGAACTCCGGAACCAAAATCCAGCCCAGTGTCTGCCCAACGGAAGAAAAACGTTTCCCTGTGGGGCTCTCCATAAAACCCAGATGAGGATCAACCTGCTCGGGCCTCGACGGTACCCGAACTGGATAGGCTGCTCTGGGCACTCATGCTCTGCCTGACACAGCCTGAAGCCAGACGTCCAGACAGACAAGGAGGCAGCTGGCCGCACACCCAGCACTTCAGACACGCCATGGTCTTATGCCGTCACCTCATCCTAACCTTGGTTTTCAGATATTTGAACCTAGACATTATATCAATTCTCCACACAGCTGGGTATAGCAAGCACAAAACAGAACTCCTCCTTCCCCATGGCTGTCAAGCTTGCTCTTGGCATGGAGTCACACCTTCAGGGTGGGAGAAAACTTCATGACCCCTGATGCCACGCCCAAACTTGAGTGCTGCTTGGGCACAAATTCACACTGTGACCCTCAGCATAAGCCCCATGTCAAAGAAAGGCCTGTCAGGGCCTGGACCAAGAGCCCACATATGGGGCTTGCCAAGCCCCTATGCACCCAATCCTCACCACGGTTTGAATTTTCCAGTCGCCCCGCCCGTACCTGGAGCTTTGCTCTGGAATCCCTTTCTTGGAGAGACCTATGAGCCAGACAACACGACTCCACCCTTCCCACAAAATGACCCCAAACTCTTGGGAGCTGGGACAAATCCCCAGAGAGGGATACTCGTCCACAGTACCTGAGGCCACCGCTCCAATCCACGGCTATCCCGGACACAATATCCAGAGACAAAAGCCTGAAGGAACGCCTCCCAATCACCCTTGTTTCAGAGGCCCAGGAGCTCCCTCTCGGGCTGTACATCCGGCCTGCCATACCCTAGGCGCCACTCATAAGCTGAGTTTGTGTATTTAGACTTCTGTGCCCACAGCCTGGACCCACACAACATCCAGGCTAGGGCCTCTGGACCAAACAGCGAAAGATTGTGCCTGCCTTCTCCAAGGAAAGTGTGCCCAATCCATTGACCACAACCCTACAGGTTAGGGAAAAGCTCCAAGGTCCCTGAGGCAATCAATAGTATAGGCCACCCTGGACTAAGAAGGGCTCTCTGACACCAGCGGTGCAACTATCTCCACTTAGACTCTCAGACAGTGTCCCCAGAGACAGAAGGTTGAAATGGACAGGCCCCCAGGACCTAATCTGAACCTTAGCTTCGGTTTCCATGTTTCCGTTCTCAGAGGACTGTTTTCGTAGACCAGCACATGGGGCTTTTCTGAGGCACCAAACCAAACCTCTCTCATCTCCACATGGGCAGCTTTCTTACTGGGATGTTTCAAACACTTCAGGTAGGAGAGTCCCGCAGGGCCACTGAACAACCAGCACATTCCAAGGTCTCCATGGACCCAAACGCACATTATGACGCATCCTCAGGAGAGGCCATTTCAACTCAGCCCCCTGGGTCGCGTGTTCCAGAGGCAGCAGATCAAACATATCTTGTCGCTAATAGCCAATGGGAATGCGAGGCATGCTGTACAGGGATCAATCCTTCGAACCCTGCTCTCCAGTCCTTCCATATGGTATGTCCTGGAGCCATGCAACGGGACTCGAATGTCCCGTAGAAGGAAACCTTGGGGTTTGGGGCAACCTACAAACTCAGCGTGGGAAAACTTCCTTGGCCTCATGAGGCCCCCACTTCATGAAGGTGCCATCATGGACACATACTCCAGCCTCAGCCAACGTCTGATCCTCAGAGTGACTTCAGATGCAGGAGATTTTGATTCAGCATCTGCAGAGTGGGCCTGCTCTGCCCTTGACTCCAATCCTCACACTAGCTTGTGTTTTCAGACTTCTGTCCTCACACTCCTGGCCCACAAACCCTCCCTACTGGGAATTCTGGGGCCACAATGAAGCACTGTGCCTGCCTCCCAGGAGAAAAACATTGTCTATGGCGCTGCCCAGAAACCCCAAATGAGGATCAAACTGCTTGGCCCTCGGCAACACCTCAATTGCATAGGCTACCTTAAACAGTGAAGCTCTGTCGCAAATAGCTTGAGCCCAGACCTTCCAACAGACACCGACACAGCTGGCTTCACACCCAGCACATTGGACCCGCCACTGCCTTAGGCCACCATCCATTCCCAACCTGGGTTTTCAGTCATCGAAACCTAGACCTTATCTCCAATCCCTGCACAGGGGGGAACCTGATGCACAAGTCAGAACCTCTCCTTCCCCATGGCAAGAAACCTTGCTGCCGGCAGTGAGTCAAACCTTCAGTGTAGGAGAAAACGGCATGGCCCATGAGGCCACGCCCAAGCGTGAGGGCCACCTTGGGCACAAACACACATTATGACCCTCAGCGTGAGTACCTTATTCAAGTAACGCCTCTCAGTGACTGGACCAAGAGCACGCATATGTGGCTTGCCATGCCCATAGGCAACCAGGACTAACTAGATGGTGTGTATTCCAGTTGAGGGAACCCACTGCTGTGCTCTAGAGTCCCTCTCCTGGGGGGTCCCCTGTGGCAGAAAACAGTACTCTTCATTCCCACAGAATGACACAAACACTTGGGAGTTTGGACAATCCCCCGAGAGGAAGGCTCTTCCTCGACCTCTGAGACAACCCCTAACCTGACCGGACACTGTAAACGCAACACCCAGAGACAAAATCCTGAGTGACTGCCTCCCACTTGCCCTACTTTGATTTCCAGAGGATCTCCCCTCACGGACTAGAGATCAGGCCTGCCATTACATTGGCCCCTAGCTGAGCCAAGTTTGCTTTTTCAGACATCTGTCCCCACAGCCCTGGCAAACACAGCCTCTAGGCTGGGTCCTCTGGAGCCATACCACAGGACCGTGCCTGCTCTCTCCTGGGAAACTGTGTCCATTCCTTTGGCCACACACCTCCAGAATATGAGAAACCTCAAGGCCTCCGAGGACATCCCACTACTGGGAGTCTCACTGGACTCACAGGGGCATTCGGACCCAAGCTCAGCAGCTACATCCATGAATGCATGCACACAGATGTCAACAGAGATAGAAGGTTGAGCCGGACAGGCCTTTAGGCCGTAGTCTCAACTCTTGCTTTGGTTTCCAGGTGTCACTCCTCAAAGGCTTTGGTTCGAAGAACAGGGTATGGGGCTTTCCTGAGGCACGGAACAGAACTCCTCTCGTCTCCACATGGGAAGTTTCCTTGTTGGTCCGTGTCAAACACCTCATGTTGGAGAATCCTGCAGAGTCCCTGAGCCACCTCCACATTCCAAGGTCTCACAGGCCACCAAGCCACAGTAGGACTCATCTTCAGGAGAGACCATTTCAACTCTCCCCTCTGGGTAGCTCACCCAGGAGCCCGCAGATTGATCCTGCCTTGTCCTGACTAAAGAGTGGGAATATGAGGTGGCGTTCCCAGGCATCCATGCTTAGACACCTGCTCTCGAGTCTTTCCATATGGGGCCTCTTGGAACCATCCAATAGGACTCGACTGTTGTGCAGAAGGTAACCTTCAGTTTTGGAGCAGTTCACAAATCCCATCGTAGGCAAAACTTTCTGGCCTCATGAAGCCCCCCACCCTTCAGGAAGAGGCCATGCTGGACAAAAACTCTAGCCTGAGGCACGTCTCATAGTTGACATGACCTCAGTGCAGGAGATCTCGATTCAGGCTCTGCAGAGTGGGCCTGCCGTGCCCTCGGTCCCAAACCTCACACTAGCTTGTGTTTTCCGACTTCCTTCCTCACACTCCTGGCAAGCAAGCCCTACGGACTAGGAACGTCCTAACCAAAACCCAGCCCAGTGTCTGCCCAACGGAAGAAAAACGTATCCCTGTGGGGCTCTCCATAAAACCCAGATGAGGATCAACCTGCTCGGGCCTCGACGGTACCCGAACTGGATAGGCTGCTCTGGGCACTCATGCTCTGCCTGACACAGCCTAAAGCCAGACGTCCAGACAGACAAGGAGACAGCTGGCCGCACACCCAGCACTTCGGACACGCCATGGTCTTATGCCGTCACCTCATCCTAACCTTGGTTTTCAGATATTTGAACCTAGACATTATATCAATTCTCCACACAGCTGGGTATAGCAAGCACAAAACAGAACTCCTCCTTCCCCATGGCTGTCAAGCTTGCTCTTGGCATGGAGTCACACCTTCAGGGTGGGAGAAACCTTCATGGCCCCTGATTCCACGCCCAAACTTGAGTGCTGCTTGGGCACAAATTCACACTGTGACCCTCAGCATGAGCCCCATGTCAAAGAAAGGCCTGTCAGGGCCTGGACCAAGAGCCCACATATGGGGCTTGCCAAGCCCCTATGCACCCAATCCTCACCACGGTTTGAATTTTCCAGTCGCCCCGCCAGTACCTGGAGCTCTGCTCTGGAATCTCTTTCTTGGAGAGACCCATGAGCCAGACAACACGACTCCACCCTTCCCACAAAATGACCCCAATCTCTTGGGAGCTGGGACAAATCCCCAGAGAGGGATACTCGTCCACAGTACCTGAGGCCACCGCTCCAATCCACGGCTATCCCGGACACAACATCCAGAGACAAAAGCCTGAAGGAACGCCTCCCACTCGCCCTTGTTTCAGAGGCCCAGGAGCTCCCTCTCGGGCTGTACATCCGGCCTGCCATACCCTAGGCACCACTCATAAGCTGAGTTTGTGTATTCAGAATTCTGTGTCCACAGCCTGGACCCACACAACATCCAGGCTAGGGCCTCTGGACGAAACAGCGAAAGATTGTGCCTGCCCTCTCCAAGGAAAGTGTGCCCAATCCATTGACCACAACCCTACAGGTTAGGGAAAACCTCCAAGGTCCCTGAGGCCATAAATAGTATAGGCCACCCTGGACTAAGAGGGGCTCTCTGACACCAGCGGAGCAACTATCTCCACTTAGACTCTCAGACAGTGTCCCCAGAGACAGAAGGTTGAAATGGACAGGCCCCCAGGCCCTAATCTGAACCTTAGCTTTGGTTTCCATGTTTCCTTTCTCAGAGGACTGTTTTCGTAGACCAGCACATGGGGCTTTTCTGAGGCACCAAACCAAACCTCTCTCATCTCCACATGGGCAGCTTTCTTACTGGGATGTATCAAACACTTCAGGTAGGAGAGTCCCGCAGGGCCACTGAACAACCAGCACATTCCAAGGTCTCCATGGACCCAAACGCACATTATGATGCATCCTCAGGAGAGGCCATTTCAACTCAGCCCCCTGGGTCGCGTGTTCCAGAGGCAGCAGATCAAACATATCTTGTCGCTAATAGCCAATGGGAATGCGAGGCATGCTGTACAGGGACCCATCGTTCGAACCCTGCTCTCCAGTCCTTCCATATGGTATGTCCTGGAGCCATGCAACAGGACTCGAATGTCCCGCAGAAGGAAACCTTGTGGTTTGGGGCAACCTCCAAACTCAGCGTGGGAAAACTTCCTTGGCCTCATGAGGCCCCCACTTCATGAAGGTGCCATCATGGACACATACTCCAGCCTCAGCCAACGTCTGATCCTCAGCCTGACTTCAGATGCAGGAGATTTTGATTCAGCCTCTGCAGAGTGGGCCTGCTCTGCCCTTGGCTCCAATCCTCACACTAGCTTGTGTTTTCAGACTTCCGTCCTTACACTCCTGGCCCACAAAACCTCCCTACTGGGAATTCTTTGGCCACAATGAAGCACTGTGCCTGCCTCCCAGGAGAAAAACCTTGTCTATGGCGCTGCCCAGAAACCCCAAATGAGGATCAAACTGCTTGGCCCTCGGCAACACCCCAATTGCATAGGCTACCTTAAACAGTGATGCTCTGTCGCAAATAGCCTGAGCCCAGACCTTCCAACAGACACCGACACAGCTGGCTTCACACCCAGCACATTGGACCCGCCAATGCCTTAGGCCACCATCCATTCCCAAACTGGGTTTTCAGTCATCGGAACCTAGACCTTATCTCCAATCCCTGCACAGGGGGGAACCTGATGCACAAGTCAGAACCCCTCCTTCCCCCTGGCAAGAAACCTTGCTGCTGGCAGTGAGTCAAACCTTCAGTGTAGGAGAAAACGGCATGGCCCATGAGGCCACGCCCAAGCGTGAGGGCCGCCTTGGGCACAAACACACATTGTGACCTTCAGCGTGAGTACCTTATTCAAGTACCGTCTCTTGTGACTGGACCAAGAGCCCGCATATGTGGCTTGCCATGCCCATAGGCACCCAGGACTAACTAGATGGTGTGTATTCCAGTTGAGGGAACCCACTGCTGTGCTCTAGAGTCCCTCTCCTGGGGGGTCCCCTGTGGCAGAAAACAGTACTCTTCATTCCCACAGAATGAACACAAACACTTGGGAGCTTGGACAATCCCCCGAGAGGAAGGCTCTTCCTCGGCCTCTGAGACAACCCCTACCCTGACCGGACACTGTAAACGCAACACCCAGAGACAAAATCCTGAGTGACTGCCTCCCACTTGCCCTACTTTGAATTCCAGAGGATCTACCCTCACGGACTAGAGATCAGGCCTGCCATTACATTGGCCCCTAGCTGAGCCAAGTTTGCTTTTTCAGACATCTGTCCCCACAGCCCTGGCAAACACAGCCTCTAGGCTGGGTCCTCTGGAGCCATACCACAGGACCGTGCCTGCTCTCTCCTGGGAAACTGTGTCCATTCCTTTGGCCACACACCTCCAGAATATGAGAAACCTCAAGGCCTCCGAGGACATCCCACTACTGGGAGCCTCACTGGACTCACAGGGGCATTCGGACACAAGCTGAGCAGCTACATCCATGAATGCATGCACACAGATGTCAACAGAGATAGACGGTTGAGCCGGACAGGCCTTTAGGCCGTAGTCTCAACTCTTGCTTTGGTTTCCAGGTGTCACTCCTCAGAGGCTTTGGTTCGAAGAACAGGGTATGGGGCTTTCCTGAGGCACGGAACAGAACTCCTCTCGTCTCCACATGGGAAGTTTCCTTGTTGGAGCCGTGTCAAACACCTCATGTTGGAGAATCCTGCAGAGTCCCTGAGCCACCTCCACATTCCAAGGTCTCCCAGGCCACCAAGCCACAGTAGGACTCATCTTCAGGAGAGTCCATTTCAACTCTCCCCTCTGGGTAGCTTACGCAGGAGCCCGCAGATTGAGCCTGCCTTGTCCTGACTAAAGAGTGGGAATATGAGGTGGCGTTCCCAGGCATCCATGCTTAGACACCTGCTCTCGAGTCTTTCCATATGGGGCCTCTTGGAACCATCCAATAGGACTCGACTGTCGTGCAGAAGGTAACCTTCAGTTTTGGAGCAGTTCACAAATCCCATCATAGGCAAAATTTTCTGGCCTCATGAAGCCCCCACACCCTTCAGGAAGAGGCCATGCTGGACAAGAACTCTAGCCTGAGGCACGTCTCATAGTTGACATGACCTCAGTGCAGGAGATCTCGATTCAGCCTCTGCAGAGTGGGCCTGCCGTGCCCTCGGTCCCAAACCTCACGCTAGCTTGTGTTTTCAGACTTCCTTCCTCACACTCCTGGCAAACAAGCCCTCTGAACTAGGAACTCCGGAACCAAAATCCAGCCCAGTGTCTGCCCAACGGAAGAAAAACGTTTCCCTGTGGGGCTCTCCATAAAACCCAGATGAGGATCAACCTGCTCGGGCCTCGACGGTACCCGAACTGGATAGGCTGCTCTGGGCACTCATGCTCTTCCTGAAACAGCCTGAAGCCAGACGTCCAGACAGACAAGGAGACAGCTGGCCGCACACCCAGCACTTCGGACATGCCATGGTCTTATGCCGTCACCTCATCCTAACCTTGGTTTTCAGATATTTGAACCTAGACATTATATCAATTCTCCACACAGCTGGGTATAGCAAGCACAAAACAGAACTCCTCCTTCCCCATGGCTGTCAAGCTTGCTCTTGGCATGGAGTCACACCTTCAGGGTGGGAGAAATCTTCATGGCCCCTGATGCCACGCCCAAACTTGAGTGCTGCTTGGGCACAAATTCACACTGTGACCCTCAGCATGAGCCCCATGTCAAAGAAAGGCCTGTCAGGGCCTGGACCAAGAGCCCACATATGGGGCTTGCCAAGCCCCTATGCACCCAATCCTCACCACGGTTTGAATTTTCCAGTCGCCCCGCCCGTACCTGGAGCTCTGCTCTGGAATCCCTTTCTTGGAGAGACCTATGAGCCAGACAACACGACTCCACCCTTCCCACAAAATGACCCCAAACTCTTGGGAGCTGGGACAAATCCCCAGAGAGGGATACTCGTCCACAGTACCTGAGGCCACCGCTCCAATCCACGGCTATCCCGGACACAACATCCAGAGACAAAAGCCTGAAGGAACGCCTCCCACTCGCCCTTGTTTCAGAGGCCCAGGAGCTCCCTCTCGGGCTGTATCCGGCCTGCCATACCCTAGGCGCCACTCAGAAGCTGAGTTTGTGTATTCAGACTTCTGTGCCCACAGCCTGGACCCACACAACATCCAGGCTAGGGCCTCTGGACCAAACAGCGAAAGATTGTGCCTGCCCTCTCCAAGGAAAGTGTGCCCAATCCATTGACCACAACCCTACAGGTTAGGGAAAAACTCCAAGTTCCCTGAGGCCATCAATAGTATAGGCCACCCTGGACTAAGAGGGGCTCTCTGACACCAGCGGAGCAACTATCTCCACTTAGACTCTCAGACAGTGTCCCCAGAGACAGAAGGTTGAAATGGACAGGCCCCCAGGCCCTAATCTGAACCTTAGCTTTGGTTTCCATGTTTCCGTTCTCAGAGGACTGTTTTCGTAGACCAGCACATGGGGCTTTTCTGAGGCACCAAACCAAACCTCTCTCATCTCCACATGGGCAGCTTTCTTACTGGGATGTATCAAACACTTCAGGTAGGAGAGTCACGCAGGGCCACTGAACAACCAGCACATTCCAAGGTCTCCATGGACCCAAACGCACATTATGACGCATCCTCAGGAGAGGCCATTTCAACTCAGCCCCCTGGGTCGCGTGTTCCAGAGGCAGCAGATCAAACATATCTTGTCGCTAATAGCCAATGGGAATGCGAGGCATGCTGTACACGGATCCATCCTTCGAACCCTGCTCTCCAGTCCTTCCATATGGTATGTCCTGGAGCCATGCAACAGGACTCGTATGTCCCGCAGAAGGAAACCTTGGGGTTTGGGGCAACCTCCAAACTCAGCGTGGGAAAACTTCCTTGGCCTCATGAGGCCCCCACTTCATGAAGGTGCCATCATGGACACATACTCCAGCCTCAGCCAACGTCTGATCCTCAGCCTGACTTCAGATGCAGGAGATTTTGATTCAGCCTCTGCAGAGTGGGCCTGCTCTGCCCTTGGCTCCAATCCTCACACTAGCTTGTGTTTTCAGACTTCCGTCCTCACACTCCTGGCCCACAAACCCTCCCTACTGGGAATTCTGGGGCCACAATGAAGCACTGTGCCTGCCTCCCAGGAGAAAAACATTGTCTATGGCGCTGCCCAGAAACCCCAAATGAGGATCAAACTGCTTGGCCCTCGGCAACACCCCAATTGCATAGGCTACCTTAAACAGTGATGCTCTGTCGCAAATAGCCTGAGCCCAGACCTTCCAACAGACACGGACACAGCTGGCTTCACACCCAGCACATTGGACCCGCCACTGCCTTAGGCCACCATCCATTCCCAACCTGGGTTTTCAGTCATCGGAACCTAGACCTTATCTCCAATCCCTGCACAGGGGGGAACCTGATGCACAAGTCAGAACCCCTTCTTCCCCCTGGCAAGAAACCTTGCTGCTGGCAGTGAGTCAAACCTTCAGTGTAGGAGAAAACGGCATGGCCCATGAGGCCACGCCCAAGCGTGAGGGCCGCCTTGGGCACAAACACACATTGTGACCTTCAGCGTGAGTACCTTATTCAAGTACCGCCTCTCAGTGACTGGACCAAGAGCCCGCATATGTGGCTTGCCATGCCCATAGGCACGCAGGACTAACTAGATGGTGTGTATTCCAGTTGAGGGAACCCACTGCTGTGCTCTAGAGTCCCTCTCCTGGGGGGTCCCCTGTGGCAGAAATCAGTACTCTTCATTCCCACAGAATGAACACAAACACTTGGGAGCTTGGACAATCCCCCGAGAGGAAGGCTCTTCCTCGGCCTCTGAGACAACCCCTACCCTGACCGGACACTGTAAACGCAACACCCAGAGACAAAATCCTGAGTGACTGCCTCCCACTTGCCCTACTTTGATTTCCAGAGGATCTCCCCTCACGGACTAGATATCAGGCCTGCCATTACATTGGCCCCTAGCTGAGCCAAGTTTGCTTTTTCAGACATCTGTCCCCACCGCCCTGGCAAACACAGCCTCTAGGCTGGGTCCTCTGGAGCCATACCACAGGACCGTGCCTGCTCTCTCCTGGGAAACTGTGTCCATTCCTTTGGCCACACACCTCCAGAATATGAGAAACCTCAAGGCCTCCGAGGACATCCCACTACTGGGAGCCTCACTGGACTCACAGGGGCATTCGGACACAAGCTGAGCAGCTACATCCATGAATGCATGCACACAGATGTCAACAGAGATAGACGGTTGAGCCAGACAGGCCTTTAGGCCGTAGTCTCAACTCTTGCTTTGGTTTCCAGTTGTCACTCCTCAGAGGCTTTGGTTCGAAGAACAGGGTATGGGGCTTTCCTGAGGCACGGAACAGAACTCCTCTCGTCTCCACATGGGAAGTTTCCTTGTTGGAGCCGTGTCAAACACCTCATGTTGGAGAATCCTGCAGAGTCCCTGAGCCACCTCCACATTCCAAGGTCTCCCAGGCCACCAAGCCACAGTAGGACTCATCTTCAGGAGAGTCCATTTCAACTCTCCCCTCTGGGTAGCTTACGCAGGAGCCCGCAGATTGAGCCTGCCTTGTCCTGACTAAAGAGTGGGAATATGAGGTGGCGTTCCCAGGCATCCATGCTTAGACACCTGCTCTCGAGTCTTTCCATATGGGGCCTCTTGGAACCATCCAATAGGATTCGACTGTCGTGCAGAAGGTAACCTTCAGTTTTGGAGCAGTTCACAAATCCCATCATAGGCAAAATTTTCTGGCCTCATGAAGCCCCCACACCCTTCAGGAAGAGGCCATGCTGGACAAGAACTCTAGCCTGAGGCACGTCTCATAGTTGACATGACCTCAGTGCAGGAGATCTCGATTCAGCCTCTGCAGAGTGGGCCTGCCGTGCCCTCGGTCCCAAACCTCACGCTAGCTTGTGTTTTCAGACCTCCTTCCTCACACTCCTGGCAAACAAGCCCTCCGAACTAGGAACTCCGGAACCAAAATCCAGCCCAGTGTCTGCCCAATGGAAGAAAAACGTTTCCCTGTGGGGCTCTCCATAAAACCCAGATGAGGATCAACCTGCTCGGGCCTCGACGGTACCCGAACTGGATAGGCTGCTCTGGGCACTCATGCTCTGCCTGAAACAGCCTGAAGCCAGACGTCCAGACAGACAAGGAGACAGCTGGCCGCACACCCAGCACTTCGGACATGCCATGGTCTTATGCCGTCACCTCATCCTAACCTTGGTTTTCAGATATTTGAACCTAGACATTATATCAATTCTCCACACAGCTGGGTATAGCAAGCACAAAACAGAACTCCTCCTTCCCCATGGCTGTCAAGCTTGCTCTTGGCATGGAGTCACACCTTCAGGGTGGGAGAAATCTTCATGGCCCCTGATGCCACGCCCAAACTTGAGTGCTGCTTGGGCACAAATTCACACTGTGACCCTCAGCATGAGCCCCATGTCAAAGAAAGGCCTGTCAGGGCCTGGACCAAGAGCCCACATATGGGGCTTGCCAAGCCCCTATGCACCCAATCCTCACCACGGTTTGAATTTTCCAGTCGCCCCGCCCGTACCTGGAGCTCTGCTCTGGAATCCCTTTCTTGGAGAGACCTATGAGCCAGACAACACGACTCCACCCTTCCCACAAAATGACCCCAAACTCTTGGGAGCTGGGACAAATCCCCAGAGAGGGATACTCGTCCACAGTACCTGAGGCCACCGCTCCAATCCACGGCTATCCCGGACACAACATCCAGAGACAAAAGCCTGAAGGAACGCCTCCCACTCGCCCTTGTTTCAGAGGCCCAGGAGCTCCCTCTCGGGCTGTATCCGGCCTGCCATACCCTAGGCGCCACTCAGAAGCTGAGTTTGTGTATTCAGACTTCTGTGCCCACAGCCTGGACCCACACAACATCCAGGCTAGGGCCTCTGGACCAAACAGCGAAAGATTGTGCCTGCCCTCTCCAAGGAAAGTGTGCCCAATCCATTGACCACAACCCTACAGGTTAGGGAAAAACTCCAAGTTCCCTGAGGCCATCAATAGTATAGGCCACCCTGGACTAAGAGGGGCTCTCTGACACCAGCGGAGCAACTATCTCCACTTAGACTCTCAGACAGTGTCCCCAGAGACAGAAGGTTGAAATGGACAGGCCCCCAGGCCCTAATCTGAACCTTAGCTTTGGTTTCCATGTTTCCGTTCTCAGAGGACTGTTTTCGTAGACCAGCACATGGGGCTTTTCTGAGGCACCAAACCAAACCTCTCTCATCTCCACATGGGCAGCTTTCTTACTGGGATGTATCAAACACTTCAGGTAGGAGAGTCACGCAGGGCCACTGAACAACCAGCACATTCCAAGGTCTCCATGGACCCAAACGCACATTATGACGCATCCTCAGGAGAGGCCATTTCAACTCAGCCCCCTGCGTCGCGTGTTCCAGAGGCAGCAGATCAAACATATCTTGTCGCTAATAGCCAATGGGAATGCGAGGCATGCTGTACAGGGATCCATCCTTCGAACCCTGCTCTCCAGTCCTTCCATATGGTATGTCCTGGAGCCATGCAACAGGACTCGTATGTCCCGCAGAAGGAAACCTTGGGGTTTGGGGCAACCTCCAAACTCAGCGTGGGAAAACTTCCTTGGCCTCATGAGGCCCCCACTTCATGAAGGTGCCATCATGGACACATACTCCAGCCTCAGCCAACGTCTGATCCTCAGCCTGACTTCAGATGCAGGAGATTTTGATTCAGCCTCTGCAGAGTGGGCCTGCTCTTCCCTTGGCTCCAATCCTCACACTAGCTTGTGTTTTAAGACTTCCGTCCTCACACTCCTGGCCCACAAACCCTCCCTACTGGGAATTCTGGGGCCACAATGAAGCACTGTGCCTGCCTCCCAGGAGAAAAACATTGTCTATGGCGCTGCCCAGAAACCCCAAATGAGGATCAAACTGCTTGGCCCTCGGCAACACCCCAATTGCATAGGCTACCTTAAACAGTGATGCTCTGTCGCAAATAGCCTGAGCCCAGACCTTCCAACAGACACGGACACAGCTGGCTTCACACCCAGCACATTGGACCCGCCACTGCCTTAGGCCACCATCCATTCCCAACCTGGGTTTTCAGTCATCGGAACCTAGACCTTATCTCCAATCCCTGCACAGGGGGGAACCTGATGCACAAGTCAGAACCCCTTCTTCCCCCTGGCAAGAAACCTTGCTGCTGGCAGTGAGTCAAACCTTCAGTGTAGGAGAAAACGGCATGGCCCATGAGGCCACGCCCAAGCGTGAGGGCCGCCTTGGGCACAAACACACATTGTGACCTTCAGCGTGAGTACCTTATTCAAGTACCGCCTCTCAGTGACTGGACCAAGAGCCCGCATATGTGGCTTGCCATGCCCATAGGCACGCAGGACTAACTAGATGGTGTGTATTCCAGTTGAGGGAACCCACTGCTGTGCTCTAGAGTCCCTCTCCTGGGGGGTCCTCTGTGGCAGAAAACAGTACTCTTCATTCCCACAGAATGAACACAAACACTTGGGAGCTTGGACAATCCCCCGAGAGGAAGGCTCTTCCTCGGCCTCTGAGACAACCCCTACCCTGACCGGACACTGTAAACGCAACACCCAGAGACAAAATCCTGAGTGACTGCCTCCCACTTGCCCTACTTTGATTTCCAGAGGATCTCCCCTCACGGACTAGAGATCAGGCCTGCCATTACATTGGCCCGTAGCTGAGCCAAGTTTGCTTTTTCAGACATCTGTCCCCACCGCCCTGGCAAACACAGCCTCTAGGCTGGGTCCTCTGGAGCCATACCACAGGACCGTGCCTGCTCTCTCCTGGGAAACTGTGTCCATTCCTTTGGCCACACACCTCCAGAATATGAGAAACCTCAAGGCCTCCGAGGACATCCCACTACTGGGAGCCTCACTGGACTCACAGGGGCATTCGGACACAAGCTGAGCAGCTACATCCATGAATGCATGCACACAGATGTCAACAGAGATAGAAGGTTGAGCCGGACAGGCCTTTAGGCCGTAGTCTCAACTCTTGCTTTGGTTTCCAGTTGTCACTCCTCAGAGGCTTTGGTTCGAAGAACAGGGTACGGGGCTTTTCTGAGGCACGGAACAGAACTCCTCTCGTCTCCACATGGGAAGTTTCCTTGTTGGAGCCGTGTCAAACACCTCATGTTGGAGAATCCTGCAGAGTCCCTGAGCCACCTCCACATTCCAAGGTCTCCCAGGCCACCAAGCCACAGTAGGACTCATCTTCAGGAGAGTCCATTTCAACTCTCCCCTCTGGGTAGCTTACGCAGGAGCCCGCAGATTGAGCCTGCCTTGTCCTGACTAAAGAGTGGGAATATGAGGTGGCGTTCCCAGGCATCCATGCTTAGACACCTGCTCTCGAGTCTTTCCATATGGGGCCTCTTGGAACCATCCAATAGGACTCGACTGTCGTGCAGAAGGTAACCTTCAGTTTTGGAGCAGTTCACAAATCCCATCATAGGCAAAATTTTCTGGCCTCATGAAGCCCCCACACCCTTCAGGAAGAGGCCATGCTGGACAAGAACTCTAGCCTGAGGCACGTCTCATAGTTGACATGACCTCAGTGCAGGAGATCTCGATTCAGCCTCTGCAGAGTGGGCCTGCCGTGCCCTCGGTCCCAAACCTCACGCTAGCTGGTGTTTTCAGACCTCCTTCCTCACACTCCTGGCAAACAAGCCCTCCGAACTAGGAACTCCGGAACCAAAATCCAGCCCAGTGTCTGCCCAATGGAAGAAAAACGTTTCCCTGTGGGGCTCTCCATAAAACCCAGATGAGGATCAACCTGCTCGGGCCTCGACGGTACCCGAACTGGATAGGCTGCTCTGGGCACTCATGCTCTGCCTGAAACAGCCTGAAGCCAGACGTCCAGACAGACAAGGAGACAGCTGGCCGCACACCCAGCACTTCGGACACGCCATGGTCTTATGCCGTCACCTCATCCTAACCTTGGTTTTCAGATATTTGAACCTAGACATTATATCAATTCTCCACACAGCTGGGTATAGCAAGCACAAAACAGAACTCCTCCTTCCCCATGGCTGTCAAGCTTGCTCTTGGCATGGAGTCACACCTTCAGGGTGGGAGAAATCTTCATGGCCCCTGATGCCACGCCCAAACTTGAGTGCTGCTTGGGCACAAATTCACACTGTGACCCTCAGCATGAGCCCCATGTCAAAGAAAGGCCTGTCAGGGCCTGGACCAAGAGCCCACATATGGGGCTGACCAAGCCTCTATGCACCCAATCCTCACCACGGTTTGAATTTTCCAGTCGCCCCGCCCGTACCTGGAGCTCTGCTCTGGAATCCCTTTCTTGGAGAGACCTATGAGCCAGACAACACGACTCCACCCTTCCCACAAAATGACCCCAAACTCTTGGGAGCTGGGACAAATCCCCAGAGAGGGATACTCGTACACAGTACCTGAGGCCACCGCTCCAATCCACGGCTATCCCGGACACAACATCCAGAGACAAAAGCCTGAAGGAACGCCTCCCACTCGCCCTTGTTTCAGAGGCCCAGGAGCTCCCTCTCGGGCTGTACATCCGGCCTGCCATACCCTAGGCGCCACTCATAAGCTGAGTTTGTGTATTCAGACTTCTGTGCCCACAGCCTGGACCCACACAACATCCAGGCTAGGGCCTCTGGACCAAACAGCGAAAGATTGTGCCTGCCCTCTCCAAGGAAAGTGTGCCCAATCCATTGACCACAACCCTACAGGTTAGGGAAAAGCTCCAAGATCCCTGAGGCCATCAATAGTATAGGCCACCCTGGACTAAGAGGGGCTCTCTGACACCAGCGGAGCAACTATCTCCACTTAGACTCTCAGACAGTGTCCCCAGAGACAGAAGGTTGAAATGGACATGCCCCCAGGCCCTAATTTGAACCTTAGCTTCGGTTTCCATGTTTCCGTTCTCAGAGGACTGTTTTCGTAGACCAGCACATGGGGCTTTTCTGAGGCACCAAACCAAACCTCTCTCATATCCACATGGGCAGCTTTCTTACTGGGATGTATCAAACACTTCAGGTAGGAGAGTCACGCAGGGCCACTGAACAACCAGCACATTCCAAGATCTCCATGGACCCAAACGCACATTATGACGCATCCTCAGGAGAGGCCATTTCAACTCAGCCCCCTGGGTCGCGTGTTCCAGAGGCAGCAGATCAAACATATCTTGTCGCTAATAGCCAATGGGAATGCGAGGCATGCTGTACAGGGATCCATCCTTCGAACCCTGCTCTCCAGTCCTTCCATATGGTATGTCCTGGAGCCATGCAACAGGACTCGAATGTCCCGCAGAAGGAAAACTTGGGGTTTGGGGCAACCTCCAAACTCAGCGTGGGAAAACTTCCTTGGCCTCATGAGGCCCCCACTTCATGAAGGTGCCATCATGGACACATACTCCAGCCTCAGCCAACGTCTGATCCTCAGCCTGACTTCAGATGCAGGAGATTTTGATTCAGCCTCTGCAGAGTGGGCCTGCTCTGCCCTTGGCTCCAATCCTCACACTAGCTTGTGTTTTCAGACTTCCGTCCTCACACTCCTGGCCCACAAACCCTCCCTACTGGGAATTCTGGGGCCACAATGAAGCACTGTGCCTGCCTCCCAGGAGAAAAACATTGTCTATGGCGCTGCCCAGAAACCCCAAATGAGGATCAAACTGCTTGGCCCTCGGCAACACCCCAATTGCATAGGCTACCTTAAACAGTGATGCTCTGTCGCAAATAGCCTGAGCCCAGACCTTCCAACAGACACGGACACAGCGGGCTTCACACCCAGCACATTGGACCCGCCACTGCCTTAGGCCACCATCCATTCCCAACCTGGGTTTTCAGTCATCGGAACCTAGACCTTATCTCCAATCCCTGCACAGGGGGGAACCTGATGCACAAGTCAGAACCCCTCCTTCCTCATGGCAAGAAACCTTGCTGCTGGCAGTGAGTCAAACCTTCAGTGTAGGAGAAAACGGCATGGCCCATGAGGCCACGCCCAAGCGTGAGGGCCGCCTTGGGCACAAACACATATTGTGACCCTCAGCGTGAGTACCTTATTCAAGTAACGCCTCTCTGTGACTGGACCAAGAGCCCGCATATGTGGCTTGCCATGCCCATAGGCACCCAGGACTAACTAGATGGTGTGTATTCCAGTTGAGGGAACCCACTGCTGTGCTCTAGAGTCCCTCTCCTTGGGGGTCCCCTGTGGCAGAAAACAGTACTCTTCATTCCCACAGAATGAACACAAACACTTTGGAGCTTGGACAATCCCCCGAGAGGAAGGCTCTTCCTCGGCCTCTGAGACAACCCCTACCCTGACCGGACAATGTATAAGCAACACTCAGAGACAAAATCCTGAGTGACTGCCTCCCACTTGCCCTACTTTGATTTCCAGAGGATCTCCCCTCACGGACTAGAGATCAGGCCTGCCATTACATTGGCCCCTAGCTGAGCCAAGTTTGCTTTTTCAGACATCTGTCCCCACAGCCCTGGCAAACACAGCCTCTAGGCTGGGTCCTCTGGAGCCATACCACAGGACCGTGCCTGCTCTCTCCTGGGAAACTGTGTCCATTCCTTTGGCCACACACCTCCAGAATATGAGAAACCTCAAGGCCTCCGAGGACATCCCACTACTGGGAGCCTCACTGGACTCACAGGGGCATTCGGACACAAGCTGAGCAGCTACATCCATGAATGCATGCACACAGATGTCAACAGAGATAGAAGGTTGAGCCGGACAGGCCTTTAGGCCGTAGTCTCAACTCTTGCTTTGGTTTCCAGGTGTCATTCCTCAGAGGCTTTGGTTCGAAGAACAGGGAATGGGGCTTTCCTGAGGCACGGAACAGAAATCCTCTCGTCTCCACATGGGAAGTTTCCTTGTTGGAGCCGTGTCAAACACCTCATGTTGGAGAATCCTGCAGAGTCCCTGAGCCACCTCCACATTCCAAGGTCTCCCAGGCCACCAAGCCACAGTAGGACTCATCTTCAGGAGAGTCCATTTCAACTCTCCCCTCTGGGTAGCTCACCCAGGAGCCCGCAGATTGAGCCTGCCTTGTCCTGACTAAAGAGTGGGAATATGAGGTGGCGTTCCCAGACATCCATGTTTAGACACCTGCTCTCGAGTCTTTCCATATGGGGCCTCTTGGAACCATCCAATAGGACTTGACTGTCGTGCAGAAGGTAACCTTCAGTTTTGGAGCAGTTCACAAATCCCATCGTAGCCAAAACTTTCTGGCCTCATGAAGCCCCCACACCCTTCAGGAAGAGGCCATGCTGGACAAGAACTCTAGCCTGAGGCACGTCTCATAGTTGACATGACCTCAGTGCAGGAGATCTCGATTCAGCCTCTGCAGAGTGGGCCTGCCGTGCCCTCGGCCCAAACTTCACGCTAGCTTGTGTTTTCCGACTTCCTTCCTCACACTCCTGGAAAACAAGCCTTCCGAACTAGGAACTCCGGAACCAAAACCCAGCCCAGTGTCTGCCCAACGGAAGAAAAACGTTTCCCTGTGGGGCTCTCCAGAAAACCCAGGTGAGGATCAACCTGCTCGGGCCTCGACGGTACCCGAACTGGATAGGCTGCTCTGGGCACTCATGCTCTGCCTGACACACCCTGAAGCCAGACGTCCAGACAGACAAGGTGACAGCTGGCCGCACACCCAGCACTTCGGACACGCCATGGTCTTATGCCGTCACCTCATCCTAATTTTGGCTTTCAGATATCTGAACCTAGACATTATATCAATTCTCCACACAGCTGGGTATAGCAAGCACAAAACAGAACTCCTCTTCCCCATGGCTGTCAAGCTTGCTCTTGGCATGGAGTCACACCTTCAGGGTGGGAGAAACCTTCATGGCCCCTGATGCCACGCCCAAACTTGAGTGCTGCTTGGGCACAAATTCACACTGTGACCCTCAGCATGGGCCCCATGTCAAAGAAAGGCCTGTCAGGGCCTGGACCAAGAGCCCACATATGGGGCTTGCCAAGCCCCTATGCACCCAATCCTCACCACGGTTTGAATTTTCCAGTCGCCCCGCCCGTACCTGGAGCTCTGCTCTGGAATCCCTTTCTTGGAGAGACCCATGAGCCAGACAACACGACTCCACCCTTCCCACAAAATGACCCCAAACTCTTGGGAGCTGGGACAAATCCCCAGAGAGGGATACTCGTCCACAGTACCTGAGGCCACCGCTCCAATCCACGGCTATCCCGGACACAACATCCAGAGACAAAAGCCTGAAGGAACGCCTCCCACTCGCCCTTGTTTCAGAGGCCCAGGAGCTCCCTCTCGGGCTGTACATCCGGCCGGCCATACCCTAGGCGCCACTCATAAGCTGAGTTTGTGTATTCAGACTTCTGTGCCCACAGCCTGGACCCACACAACATCCAGGCTACGGCCTCTGGACCAAACAGCGAAAGATTGTGCCTGCCCTCTCCAAGGAAAATGTGCCCAATGCATTGAACACAACCCTACAGGTTAGGGAAAAGCTCCAAGGTCCCTGAGGCCATCAATAGTATAGGCCACCCTGGACTAAGAGGGGCTCTCTGACACCAGCGGAGCAACTATCTCCACTTAGACTCTCAGACAGTGTCCCCAGAGACAGAAGGTTGAAATGGACAGGCCCCCAGGCCCTAATCTGAACCTTAGCTTTGGTTTCCATGTTTCCGTTCTCAGAGGACTGTTTTCGTAGACCAGCACATGGGGCTTTTCTGAGGCACCAAACCAAACCTCTCTCATCTCCACATGGGCAGCTTTCTTACTGGGATGTATCAAACACTTCAGGTAGGAGAGTTCCGCAGGGCCACTGAACAACCAGCACATTCCAAGGTCTCCATGGACCCAAACGCACATTATGACGCATCCTCAGGAGAGGCCATTTCAACTCAGCCCCCTGGGTCGCGTGTTCCAGAGGCAGCAGATCAAACATATCTTGTCGCTAATAGCCAATGGGAATGCGAGGCATGCTGTACACGGATCCATCCTTCGAACCCTGCTCTCCAGTCCTTCCATATGGTATGTCCTGGAGCCATGCAACAGGACTCGAATGTCCCGCAGAAGGAAACCTTGTGGTTTGGGGCAACCTCCAAACTCAGCGTGGGAAAACTTCCTTGGCCTCATGATGCCCCCACTTCATGAAGGTGCCATCATGTACACATACTCCAGCCTCAGCCAACGTCTGATCCTCAGCCTGACTTCAGATGCAGGAGATTTTGATTCAGCCTCTGCAGAGTGGGCCTGCTCTGCCCTTGGCTCCAATCCTCACACTAGCTTGTGTTTTCAGACTTCCGTCCTCACACTCCTGGCCCACAAACCCTCCCTACTGGGAATTCTGGGGCCACAATGAAGCACTGTGCCTGCCTCCCAGGAGAAAAACATTGTCTATGGCGCTGCCCAGAAACCCCAAATGAGGATCAAAATGCTTGGCCCTCGGCAACACCCCAATTGCATAGGCTCTCTTAAACAGTGATGCTCTGTCGCAAATAGCCTGAGGCCAGACCTTCCAACAGACACCGACACAGCTGGCTGCACACCCAGCACATTGGACCCGCCACTGCCTTAGGCCACCATCCATTCCCAACCTGGGTTTTCAGTCATCGGAACCTAGACCTTATCTCCAATCCCTGCACAGGGGGGAACCTGATGCACAAGTCAGAACCCCTCCTTCCCCATGGCAAGAAACCTTGCTGCTGGCAGTGAGTCAAACCTTCAGTGTAGGAGAAAACGGCATGGCCCATGAGGCCACGCCCAAGCGTGAGGGCCGCCTTGGGCACAAACACACATTGTGACCCTCAGCGTGAGTACCTTATTCAAGTAACGCCTCTCAGTGACTGGACCAAGAGCCCGCATATGTGGCTTACCATGCCCATAGGCACCCAGGACTAACTAGATGGTGTGTATTCCAGTTGAGGGAACCCACTGCTGTGCTCTAGAGTCCCTCTCCTGGGGGGCTCCCCTGTGGCAGAAAACAGTACTGTTCATTCCCACAGAATGAACACAAACACTTGGGAGCTTGGACAATCCCCCGTGAGGAAGGCTCTTCCTCGGCCTCTGAGACAACCCCTACCCTGACCGGACACTGTATACGCAACACCCAGAGACAAAATATTGAGTGACTGCCTCCCACTTGCCCTACTTTGATTTCCAGAGGATCTCCCCTCACGGACTAGAGATCAGGCCTGCCATTACATTGGCCCCTAGCTGAGCCAAGTTTGCTTTTTCAGACATCTGTCCCCACAGCCCTGGCAAACACAGCCTCTAGGCTGGGTCCTCTGGAGCCATACCACAGGACCGTGCCTGCTCTCTCCTGGGAAACTGTGTCCATTCCTTTGGCCACACACCTCCAGAATATGAGAAACCTCAAGGCCTCCGAGGACATCCCACTAATGGGAGCCTCACTGGACTCACAGGGGCATTCAGACACAAGCTGAGCAGCTACATCCATGAATGCATGCACACAGATGTCAACAGAGATAGAAGGTTGAGCCGGACAGGACTTTAGGCCGTAGTCTCAACTCTTGCTTTGGTTTCCAGGTGTCATTCCTCAGAGGCTTTGGTTCGAAGAACAGGGAATGGGGCTTTCCTGAGGCACGGAACAGAAATCCTCTCATCTCCACATGGAAAGTTTCCTTGTTGGAGCCGTGTCAAACACCTCATGTTGGAGAATCCTGCAGAGTTCCTGAGCCACCTCCACATTCCAATGTCTCCCAGGCCACCAAGCCACAGTAGGACTCATCTTCAGGAGAGTCCAATTCAACTCTCCCCTCTGGGTAGCTCACCCAGGAGCCCGCAGATTGAGCCTGCCTTGTCCTGACTAAAGAGTGGGAATATGAGGTGGCGTTCCCAGGCATCCATGCTTAGACACCTGCTCTCGAGTCTTTCCATATGGGGCCTCTTGGAACCATCCAATAGGACTCGACTGTCCTGCAGAAGGTAACCTTCAGTTTTGGAGCAGTTCACAAATCCCATCGTAGCCAAAACTTTCTGGCCTCATGAAGCCCCCACACAATTCAGGAAGAGGCCATGCTGGACAAGAACTCTAGCCTGAGGCACGTCTCATAGTTGACATGACCTCAGTGCAGGAGATCTCGATTCAGCCTCTGCAGAGTGGGCCTGCCGTGCCCTCGGCCCAAACCTCACGCTAGCTTGTGTTTTCCGACTTCCTTCCTCACACTCCTGGCAAACAAGCCTTCCGAACTAGGAACACCGGAACCAAAACCCAGCCCAGTGTCTGCCCAATGGAAGAAAAACGTTTCCCTGTGGGGCTCTCCAGAAATCCCAGATGAGGATCAACCTGCTCGGGCCTCGACGGTACCCGAACTGGATAGGCTGCTCTGGGCACTCATGCTCTGCCTGACACAGCCTGAAGCCAGAGTCCAGACAGACAAGGTGACAGCTGGCCGCACACCCAGCGCTTCGGACACGCCATGGTCTTATGCCGTCACCTCATCCTAACTTTGGTTTTCAGATATCTGAACCTAGATATTATATCAATTCTCCACACAGCTGGGTATAGCAAGCACAAAACAGAACTCCTCCTTCCCCATGGCTGTCAAGCTTGCTCTTGGCATGGAGTCACACCTTCAGGGTGGGAGAAACCTTCATGGCCCCTGATGCCACGCCCAAACTTGAGTGCTGCTTGGGCACAAATTCACACTGTGACCCTCAGCATGGGCCCCATGTCAAAGAAAGGTCTGTCAGGGCCTGGACCAAGAGCCCACATATGGGGCTTGCCAAGCCCCTATGCACCCAATCCTCACCACGGTTTGAATTTTCCAGTCGCCCCGCCCGTACCTGGAGCTCTGCTCTGGAATCCCTTTCTTGGAGAGACCCATGAGCCAGACAACACGACTCCACCCTTCCCACAAAATGACCCCAAACTCTTGGGAGCTGGGACAAATCCCCAGAGAGGGATACTCGTCCACAGTACCTGAGGCCACCGCTCCAATCCACGGCTATCCCGGACACAACATCCAGAGACAAAAGCCTGAAGGAACGCCTCCCACTCGCCCTTGTTTCAGAGGCCCAGGAGCTCCCTCTCGGGCTGTACATCCGGCCTGCCATACCCTAGGCGCCACTCATAAGCTGAGTTTGTGTATTCAGACTTCTGTGCCCACAGCCTGGACCCACACAACATCCAGGCTAGGGCCTCTGGACCAAACAGCGAAAGATTTTGCCTGCCCTCTCCAAGGAAAGTGTGCCCAATCCATTGACCACAACCCTACAGGTTAGGGAAAAGCTCCAAGGTCCCTGAGGCCATCAATAGTATAGGCCACCCTGGACTAAGAGGGGCTCTCTGGCACCAGCGGAGCAACTATCTCCACTTAGACTCTCAGACAGTGTCCCCAGAGACAGAAGGTTGAAATGGACAGGCCCCCAGGCCCTAATCTGAACCTTAGCTTTGGTTTCCATGTTTCCGTTCTCAGAGGACTGTTTTCGTAGACCAGCACATGGGGCTTTTCTGAGGCACCAAACCAAACCTCTCTCATCTCCACATGGGCAGCTTTCTTACTGGGATGTATCAAAAACTTCAGGTAGGAGAGTTCCGCAGGGCCACTGAACAACCAGCACATTCCAAGGTCTCCATGGACCCAAACGCACATTATGACGCATCCTCATGAGAGGCCATTTCAACTCAGCCCCCTGGGTCGCGTGTTCCAGAGGCAGCAGATCAAACATATCTTGTCGCTAATAGCCAATGGGAATGCGAGGCATGCTGTACACGGATCCATCCTTCGAACCCTGCTCTCCAGTCCTTCCATATGGTATGTCCTGGAGCCATGCAACAGGACTCGAATGTCCCGCAGAAGGAAACCTTGTGGTTTGGGGCAACCTCCAAACTCAGCGTGGGAAAACTTCCTTGGCCTCATGAGGCCCCCACTTCATGAAGGTGCCATCATGGACACATACTCCAGCCTCAGCCAACGTCTGATCCTCAGCCTGACTTCAGATGCAGGAGATTTTGATTCAGCCTCTGCAGAGTGGGCCTGCTCTGCCCTTGGCTCCAATCCTCACACTAGCTTGTGTTTTCAGACTTCCGTCCTCACACTCCTGGCCCACAAACCCTCCCTACTGGGAATTCTGGGGCCACAATGAAGCACTGTGCCTGCCTCCCAGGAGAAAAACATTGTCTATGGCGCTGCCCAGAAACCCCAAATGAGGATCAAACTGCTTGGCCCTCGGTAACACCCCAATTGCATAGGCTACCTTAAACAGTGATGCTCTGTCGCAAATAGCCTGAGCCCAGACCTTCCAACAGACACCGACACAGCTGGCTGCACACCCAGCACATTGGACCCGCCACTGCCTTAGGCCACCATCCATTCCCAACCTGGGTTTTCAGTCATCGGAACCTAGACCTTATCTCCAATCCCTGCACAGGGGGGAACCTGATGCACAAGTCAGAACCCCTCCTTCCCCATGGCAAGAAACCTTGCTGCTGGCAGTGAGTCAAACCTTCAGTGTAGGAGAAAACGGCATGGCCCATGAGGTCACGCCCAAGCGTGAGGGCCGCCTTGGGCACAAACACACATTGTGACCCTCAGCGTGAGTACCTTATTCAAGTAACGCCTCTCAGTGACTGGACCAAGAGCCCGCATATGTGGCTTGCCATGCCCATAGGCACCCAGGACTAACTAGATGGTGTGTATTCCAGTTGAGGGAACCCACTGCTGTGCTCTAGAGTCCCTCTCCTGGGGGGTCCCCTGTGGCAGAAACAGTACTCTTCATTCCCACAGAATGAACACAAACACTTGGGAGCTTGGACAATCCCCCGAGAGGAAGGCTCTTCCTCGGCCTCTGAGACAACCCCTACCCTGACCGGACACTGTAAACGCAACACCCAGAGACAAAATCCTGAGTGACTGCCTCCCACTTGCCCTACTTTGATTTCCAGAGGATCTCCCCTCACGGACTAGAGATCAGGCCTGCCATTACATTGGCCCCTAGCTGAGCCAAGTTTGCTTTTTCAGACATCTGTCCCCACAGCCCTGGCAAACACAGCCTCTAGGCTGGGTCCTCTGGAGCCATACCACAGGACCGTGCCTGCTCTCTCCTGGGAAACTCTGTCCATTCCTTTGGCCACACACCTCCAGAATATGAGAAACCTCAAGGCCTCCGAGGACATCCCACTACTGGGAGCCTCACTGGACTCACAGGGGCATTCGGACACAAGCTGAGCAGCTACATCCATGAATGCATGCACACAGATATCAACAGAGATAGAAGGTTGAGCCGGACAGGCCTTTAGGCCGTAGTCTCAACTCTTGCTTTGGTTTCCAGGTGTCACTCCTCAGAGGCTTTGGTTCGAAGAACAGGGTATGGGGCTTTCCTGAGGCACGGAACAGAACTCCTCTCGTCTCCACATGGGAAGTTTCCTTGTTGGAGCCGTGTCAAACACCTCATGTTGGAGAATCCTGCAGAGTCCCTGAGCCACCTCCACATTCCAAGGTCTCCCAGGCCACCAAGCCACAGTAGGACTCATCTTCAGGAGAGACCATTTCAACTCTCCCCTCTGGGTAGCTCACCCAGGAGCCCGCAGATTGAGCCTGCCTTGTCCTGACTAAAGAGTGGGAATATGAGGTGGCGTTCCCAGGCATCCATGCTTAGACACCTGCTCTCGAGTCTTTCCATATGGGGCCTCTTGGAACCATCCAATAGGACTCGACTGTCGTGCAGAAGGTAACCTTCAGTTTTGGAGCAGTTCACAAATCCCATCGTAGGCAAAACATTCTGGCCTCATGAAGCCCCCCCACCCTTCAGGAAGAGGCCATGTTGGACAAGAACTCTAGCCTGAGGCACGTCTCATAGTTGACATGACCTCAGTGCAGGAGATCTCGATTCAGCCTCTGCAGAGTGGGCCTGCCGTGCCCTCGGTCCCAACCCTCACGCTACCTTGTGTTTTCAGACTTCCTTCCTCACACTCCTGGCAAACAAGCCCTCCGGACTAGGAACTCCAGAACCAAAACCCAGCCCAGTGTCTGCCCAACGGAAGAAAACCGTTTTCCTGTGGGGCTCTCCAGAAAACCCAGATGAGGATCAACCTGCTCGGGCCTCGACGGTACCCGAACTGGATAGGCTGCTCTGGGCACTCATGCTCTGCCTGACACAGCCTGAAGCCAGACGTCCAGACAGACAAGGAGACAGCTGGCCGCACAGCCAGCGCTTCGGACACGCCATGGTCTTATGCCGTCACCTCATCCTAACCTTGGTTTTCAGATATCTGAACCTAGACATTATATCAATTCTCCACACAGCTGGGTATAGCAAGCACAAAACAGAACTCCTCCTTCCCCATGGCTGTCAAGCTTGCTCTTGGCATGGAGTCACACCTTCAGGGTGGGAGAAACCTTCATGGCTTCTGATGCCACGCCCAAACTTGAGTGCTGCTTGGGCACAAATTCACACTGTGACCCTCAGCATGAGCCCCATGTCAAAGAAAGGCCTGTCAGGGCCTGGACCAAGAGCCCACATATGGGGCTTGCCAAGCCCCTATGCACCCAATCCTCACCACGGTTTGAATTTTCCAGTCGCCCCGCCCATACCTGGAGCTCTGCTCTGGAATCCCTTTCTTGGAGTGACCCATGAGCCAGACAACACGACTCCACCCTTCCACAAAATGACCCCAAACTCTTGGGAGCTGGGACAAATCCCCAGAGAGGGATACTCGTCCACAGTACCTGAGGCCACCGCTCCAATCCACCGCTATCCCAGACACAACATCCAGAGACAAAAGCCTGAAGGAACGCCTCCCACTCGCCCTTGTTTCAGAGGCCCAGGAGCTCTCTCTCGGGCTGTACATCCGGTCTGCCATACCCTAGGCGCCACTCATAAGCTGAGTTTGCGTATTCAGACTTCTGTGCCCACAGCCTGGACCCACACAACATCCAGGCTAGGGCCTCTGGACCAAACAGCGAAAGATTGTGCCTGCCCTCTCCAAGGAAAGTGTGCCCAATCCATTGACCACAACCCTACAGGTTAGGGAAAAGCTCCAAGATCCCTGAGGCCATCAATAGTATAGGCCACTCTGGAATAAGAGGGGCTCTCTGACACCAGCAACTATCTCCACTTAGAGTCTCACACAGTGTCCCCAGAGACAGAAGGTTGAAATGGACAGGCCCCCAGGCCCTAATCTGAACCTTAGCTTTGGTTTCCATGTTTCCGTTCTCAGAGGACTGTTTTCGTAGACCAGCACATGGGGCTTTTCTGAGGCACCAAACCAAACCTCTCTCATCTCCACATGGGCAGCTTTCTTACTGGGATGTATCAAACACTTCAGGTAGGAGAGTTCCGCAGGGCCACTGAACAACCAGCACATTCCATGGTCTCCATGGAACCAAACGCACATTATGACACATCATCAGGAGAGGCCATTTCAACTCAGCCCCTTGGTTCGCGTGTTCCAGAGGCAGCAGATCAAACATATCTTGTCGCTAATAGCCAATGGGAATGCTAGGCATGCAGTACAGGGATCCATCCTTCGAACCCTGCTCTCCAGTCCTTCCATATGGTATGTCCTGGAGCCATGCAACAGGACTCGAATGTCCCGCAGAAGGAAACCTTGTGGTTTGGGGCAACCTCCAAACTCAGCGTGGGAAAACTTCCTTGGCCTCATGAGGCCCCCACTTCATGAAGGTGCCATCATGGACACATACGCCAGCCTCAGCCAACGTCTGATCCTCAGCCTGACTTCAGATGCAGGAGATTTTGATTCAGCCTCTGCAGAGTGGGCCTGCTCTGCCCTTGGCTCCAATCCTCACACGAGCTTGTGTTTTCAGACTTCCGTCCTCACACTCCTGGCCCACAAACCCTCCCTACTGGGAATTCTGGGGCCACAATGAAGCACTGTTCCTGCCTCCCAGGAGAAAACCTTGTCTGTGGCGCTGCCCAGAAACCCCAAATGAGGATCAAACTGCTTGGCCCTCGGCAACACCCCCATTGCATAGGCTACCTTAAACAGTGATGCTCTGTCGAAAATAGCCTGAGCCCAGACCTTCCAACAGACACCGACACAGCTGGCTGCACACCCAGCACATTGGACCCGCCACTGCCTTAGGCCACCATCCATTCCCAACCTGGGTTTTCAGTCATCGGAACCTAGACCTTATCTCCAATCCCTGCACAGGGGGGAACCTGATGCACAAGTCAGAACCCCTCCTTCCCCCTGGCAAGAAACCTTGCTGCTGGCAGTGAGTCAAACCTTCAGTGTAGGAGAAAACGGCATGGCCCATGAGGCCACGCCCAAGCGTGAGGGCCGCCTTGGGCACAAACACACATTGTGACCCTCAGCGTGAGTACCTTATTCAAGTAACGCCTCTCAGTGACTGGACCAAGAGCCCGCATATGTGGCTTGCCATGCCCATAGGCACCCAGGACTAACTAGATGGTGTGTATTCCAGTTGAGGGAACCCACTGCTGTGCTCTAGAGTCCCTCTCCTTGGGGGTCCCCTGTGGCAGAAAACAGTACTCTTCATTCCCACAGAATGAACACAAACACTTGGGAGCTTGGACAATCCCCCGAGAGGAAGGCTCTTCCTCGGCCTCTGAGACAACCCCTACCCTGAGCGGACACTGTAAACGCAACACCCAGAGACAAAATCCTGAGTGACTGCCTCCCAATTGCCCTACTTTGATTTCCAGAGGATCTCCCCTCACGGACTAGAGATCAGGCCTGCCATTACATTGGCCCCTAGCTGAGCCAAGTTTGCTTTTTCAGACATCTGTCCCCACAGCCCTGGCAAACACAGCCTCTAGGCTGGGTCCTCTGGAGCCATACCACAGGACCGTGCCTGCTCTCTCCTGGGAAACTGTGTCCATTCCTTTGGCCACACACCTCCAGAATATGAGAAACTTCAAGGCCTCCGAGGACATCCCACTACTGGGAGCCTCACTGGACTCACAGGGGCATTCGGACACAAGCTGAGCAGCTACATCCATGAATGCATGCACACAGATGTCAACAGAGATAGACGGTTGAGCCGGACAGGCCTTTAGGCTGTAGTCTCACCTCTTGCTTTGGTTTCCAGGTGTCACTCCTCAGAGGCTTTGGTTCGAAGAACAGGGTATGGGGCTTTCCTGAGGCACGGAACAGAACTCCTCTCGTCTCCACATGGGAAGTTTCCTTGTTGGAGCCGTGTCAAACACCTCATGTTGGAGAATCCTGCAGAGTCCCTGAGCCACCTCCACATTCCAAGGTCTCCCAGGCCACCAAGCCACAGTAGGACTCATCTTCAGGAGAGTCCATTTCAACTCTTCCCTCTGGGGTAGCTCACGCAGGAGCCCGCAGATTGAGCCTGCCTTGTCCTGACTAAAGAGTGGGAATATGAGGTGGCGTTCCCAGGCATCCATGCTTAGACACCTGCTCTCGAGTCTTTCCATATGGGGCCTCTTGGAACCATCCAATAGGACTCGACTGTCGTGCAGAAGGTAACCTTCAGTTTTGGAGCAGTTCACAAATCCCATCGTAGGCAAAACTTTCTGGCCTCATGAAGCCCCCACACCCTTCAGGAAGAGGCCATGCTGGACAAGAACTCTAGCCTGAGGCACGTCTCATAGTTGACATGACCTCAGTGCAGGAGATCTCGATTCAGCCTCTGCAGAGTGGGCCTGCCGTGCCCTCGGTCCCAAACCTCACGCTACCTTGTGTTTTCAGACTTCCTTCCTCACACTCCTGGCAAACAAGCCCTCCGGACTAAGAACTCCGGAACCAAAACCCAGCCCAGTGTCTGCCCAACGGAAGAAAAACGTTTCCCTGTGGGGCTCTCCAGAAAACCCAGATGAGGATCAACCTGCTCTGGTACCCGAACTGGATAGACTGCTCTGGGCACTCATGCTCTGCCTGACACAGCCTGAAGCCAGACGTCCAGACAGACAAGGAGACAGCTGGCCGCACAGCCAGCACTTCGGACACGCCATGGTCTTATGCCGTCACCTCATCCTAACCTTGGTTTTCAGATATCTGAACCTAGACATTATATCAATTCTCCACACAGCTGGGTATAGCAAGCACAAAACAGAACTCCTCCTTCCCCATGGCTGTCAAGCTTGCTCTTGGCATGGAGTCACACCTTCAGGGTGGGAGAAACCTTCATGGCCCCTGATGCCACGCCCAAACTTGAGTGCTGCTTGGGCACAAATTCACACTGTGACCCTCAGCATGAGCCCCATGTCAAAGAAAGGCCTGTCAGGGCCTGGACCAAGAGCCCACATATGGGGCTTGCCAAGCCCCTATGCACCCAATCCTCACCACGGTTTGAATTTTCTAGTCGCCCCGCCCGTACCTGGAGCTCTGCTCTGGAATCCCTTTCTTGGAGAGACCCATGAGCCAGACAACACGACTCCACCCTTCCCACAAAATGACCCCAAACTCTTGGGAGCTGGGACAAATCCCCAGAGAGGGATACTCGTCCACAGTACCTGAGGCCACCGCTCCAATCCACGGCTATCCAGGACACAACATCCAGAGACAAAAGCCTGAAGGAACGCCTCCCACTCGCCCTTGTTTCAGAGGCCCAGGAGCTCCCTCTCGGGCTGTACATCCGGCCTGCCATACCCTAGGCGCCACTCATAAGCTGAGTTTCTGTATTCAGACTTCTGTGCCCACAGCCTGGAACCACACAACATCCAGGCTAGGGCCTCTGGACCAAACAGCGAAAGATTGTGCCTGCCCTCTCCAAGGAAAGTGTGCCCAATCCATTGACCACAACCCTACAGGTTAGGGAAAAGCTCCAAGGTCCCTGAGGCCATCAATAGTATAGGCCACCCTGGACTAAGAGGGCCTCTCTGACACCAGCGGAGCAACTATCTCCACTTAGACTCTCAGACAGTGTCCCCAGAGACAGAAGGTTGAAATGGACAAGCCCCCAGTCCCTAATCTGTACCTTAGCTTTGGTTTCCATGTTTCCGTTCTCAGAGGACTGTTATCGTAGACCAGCACATGGGGCTTTTCTGAGGCACCAAACCAAACCTCTCTCATCTCCACATGGGCAGCTTTCTGACTGGGATGTATCAAACACTTCAGGTAGGAGAGTCCGCAAGGCCAAGGAACTACCAGCACATTCCAAGGTCTCCATGGACACAAACGCACATTATGACACATCCTTAGGAGAGGCCATTTCACTCAGCCCCCTGGGTTGCGTGTTCCAGAGGCAGCAGATCAAACATATCTTGTCGCTAATAGCCAATGGGAATGCGAGGCATGCTGTACAGGGATCCATCCTTCGATCCCTGCTCTCCAGACCTTCCATATGGTATGTCCTGGAGCCATGCAACAGGACTCGAATGTCCCGCAGAAGGAAACCTTGTGGTTTGGGGCAACCTCCAAACTCAGCGTGGGAAAACTTCCTTGGCCTCATGAGGCCCCCACTTCATGAAGGTGCCATCATGGACACATACTCCAGCCTCAGCCAACGTCTGATCCTCAGCCTGACTTCAGATGCAGGAGATTTTGATTCAGCCTCTGCAGAGTGGGCCTGCTCTGCCCTTGGCTCCAATCCTCACACTAGCTTGTGTTTTCAGACTTCCGTCCTCACACTCCTGGCCCACAAACCCTCCCTACTGGGAATTCTGGGGCCACAATGAAGCACTGTGCCTGCCTCCCAGGAGAAAAACATTGTCTATGGCGCTGCCCAGAAACCCCAAATGAGGATCAAACTGCTTGGCCCTCGGCAACACCCCAATTGCATAGGCTACCTTAAACAGTGATGCTCTGTCGCAAATAGGCTGAGCCCAGACCATCCAACAGACACCGACACAGCTGGCTGCACACCCAGCACATTGGACCCGCCACTGCCTTAGGCCAGCATCCATTCCCAACCTGGGTTTTCAGTCATCGGAACCTAGACCTTATCTCCAATCCCTGCACAGGGGGGAACCTGATGCACAAGTCAGAACCCCTCCTTCCCCATGGCAAGAAACCTTGCTGCTGGCAGTGAGTCAAACCTTCAGTGTAGGAGAAAACGGCATGGCCCATGAGGCCACGCCCAAGCGTGAGGGCCGCCTTGGGCACAAACACACATTGTGACCCTCAGCGTGAGTACCTTATTCAAGTATAGCCTCTCAGTGACTGGAGCAAGAGCCCTCATATGTGGCTTGCCATGCCCATAGGCACCCAGGACTAACTATATGGTGTGTATTCCAGTTGAGGGAACCCACTGCTGTGCTCTAGAGTCCCTCTCCTGGGGGGTCCCCTGTGGCAGAAAACAGTACTCTTCATTCCAACTCCCTCGGCTTCTGAGACAACCCCTACCCTGACCGGACACTGTAAACGCAACACCCAGAGACAAAATCCTGAGTGACTGCCTCCCACTTGCCCTACTTTGATTTCCAGAGGATCTCCCCTCACGGACTAGAGATCAGGCCTGCCATTACATTGGCCCCTAGCTGAGCCAAGTTTGCTTTTTCAGACATCTGTCCCCACAGCCCTGGCAAACACAGCCTCTAGGCTGGGTCCTCTGGAGCCATACCACAGGACCGTGCCTGCTCTCTCCTGGGACACTGTGTCCATTCCTTTGGCCACACACCTCCAGAATATGAGAAACCTCAAGGCCTCCGAGGACATCCCACTACTGGGAGCCTCACTGGACTCACAGGGGCATTCAGACACAAGCTGAGCAGCTACATCCATGAATGCATGCACACAGATGTCAACAGAGATAGAAGGTTGAGCCGGACAGGCCTTTAGGCCGTAGTCTCAACTCTTGCTTTGGTTTCCTGGTGTCACTCCTCAGAGGCTTTGGTTCGAAGAACAGGGTATGGGGCTTTCCTGAGGCACGGAACAGAACTCCTCTCGTCTCCACATTGGAAGTTGCCTTGTTGGAGCCGTGTCAAACACCTCATGTTGGAGAATCCTGCAGAGTCCCTGAGCCACCTCCACATTCCAAGGTCTCCTAGGCCACCAAGCCACAGGAGGACTCATCTTCAGGAGAGTCCATTTCAACTCTCCCCTCTGGGTAGCTCACCCAGAAGCCCACAGATTGAGCCTGCCTTGTCCTGACTAAAGAGTGGGAATATGAGGTGGCGTTCCCAGGCATCCATGCTTAGACACCTGCTTTCGAGTCTTTCCATATGGGGCCTCTTGGAACCATCCAATAGGACTCGACTGTCGTGCAGAAGGTAACCTTCAGTTTTGGAGCAGTTCACAAATCCCATCGTAGGCAAAACTTTCTGGCCTCATGAAGCCCCCACACCCTTCAGGAAGAGGCCATGCTGGACAAGAACTCTAGCCTGAGGCACGTCTCATAGTTGACATGACCTCAGTGCAGGAGATCTCGATTCAGCCTCTGCAGAGTGGGCCTGCCGTGCCCTCGGTCCCAAACCTCACGCTAGCTTGTGTTTTCAGACTTCCTTCCTCACACTCCTGGCAAACAAGCCCTCCGGACTAGGAACTCCAGAACTAAAACCCAGCCCGGTGTCTGCCCAACGGAAGAAAAACGTTTCCCTGTGGGGCTCTCCAGAAAACCCAGATGAGGATCAACCTGCTCGGGCCTCGACGGTACCCGAACTGGATAGGCTGCTCTGGGCACTCATGCTCTGCCTGACACAGCCTGAAGCCAGACGTCCAGACAGACAAGGAGACAGCTGGCCGCACACCCAGCGCTTCGGACACGCCATGGTCTTATGCCGTCACCTCATCCTAACCTTGGTTTTCAGATATCTGAACCTAGACATTATATCAATTCTCCACACAGCTGGGTATAGCAAGCACAAAACAGAACTCCTCCTTCCCCATGGCTGTCAAGCTTGCTCTTGGCATGGAGTCACACCTTCAGGGTGGGAGAAACCTTCATGGCCCCTGATGCCACGCCCAAACTTGAGTGCTGCTTGGGCACAAATTCACACTGTGACCCTCAGCATGAGCCCCATGTCAAAGAAAGGCCTGTCAGGGCCTGGACCAAGAGCCCACATATGGGGCTTGCCAAGGCCCTATGCACCCAATCCTCACCACGGTTTGAATTTTCCAGTCGCCCCGCCCGTACCTGGAGCTCTGCTCTGGAATCCCTTTCTTGGAGAGACCCATGAGCCAGACAACACGACTCAACCCTTCCCACAAAATGACCCCAAACTCTTGGGACTGGGGCAAATCCCAAGAGAGGGATTCTCGTCCACAGTACCTGAGGCCACCGCTCCAATCCACCGCTATCCCGGACACAACATCCAGAGACAAAAGCCTGAAGGAACGCCTCCCACTCGCCCTTGTTTCAGAGGCCCAGGAGCTCCCTCTCGGGCTGTACATCCGGCCTGCCATACCCTAGGCGCCACTCATAAGCTGAGTTTGTGTATTCAGACCTCTGTGCCCAAGCCTGGACCCACACAACATCCAGGCTCGGGCCTCTGGACCAAACAGCGAAAGATTGTGCCTGCCCTCTCCAAGGAAAGTGTGACCAATCCATTGACCACAACCCTACAGGTTAGGGAAAAGCTCCAAGGTCCCTGAGGCCATCAATAGTATAGGCCACCCTGGGCTAAGAGGGGCTCTCTGACACCAGCGGAGCAACTATCTCCACTTAGACTCTCAGACAGTGTGCCCAGAGACAGAAGGTTGAAATGGACAGGCCCCAAGGCCCTAATCTGAACCTTAGCTTTGGTTTCCATGTTTCCGTTCTCAGAGGACTGTTTTCGTAGACCAGCACCTGGGGCTTTTCTGAGGCACCAAACCAAACCTCTCTCATCTCCACATGGGCAGCTTTCTTACTGGGATGTATCAAACACTTCAGGTAGTAGAGTTCCGCAGGGCCACTGAACCACCAGCACATTCCAAGGTCTCCATGGACCCAAACGCACATTATGACGCATCCTCAGGAGAGGCCATTTCAACTCAGCCCCCTGGGTCGCGTGTTCCAGAGGCAGCAGATCAAACATATCTTGTCGCTAATAGCCAATGGGAATGCGAGGCATGCTGTACAGGGATCCATCCTTCGAACCCTGCTCTCCAGTCCTTCCATATGGTATGTCCTGGAGCCATGCAACAGGACTCGAATGTCCCGCAGAAGGAAACCTTGTGGTTTGGGGCAACCTCCAAACTCAGCGTGGGAAAACTTCCTTGGCCTCATGAGGCCCCCACTTCATGAAGGTGCCATCATGGACACATACTCCAGCCTCAGCCAACGTCTGATCCTCAGCCTGACTTCAGATGCAGGAGATTTTGATTCAGCCTCTGCAGAGTGGGCCTGCTCTGCCCTTGGCTCCAATCCTCACACTAGCTTGTGTTTTCAGACTTCCGTCCTCACACTCCTGGCCCACAAACCCTCCCTACTGGGAATTCTGGGGCCACAATGAAGCACTGTGCCTGCCTCCCAGGAGAAAAACATTGTCTATGGCGCTGCCCAGAAACCCCAAATGAGGATCAAACTGCTTGGCCCTCGGCAACACCCCAATTGCATAGGCTACCTTAAACAGTGATGCTCTGTCGCAAATAGCCTGAGCCCAGACCTTCCAACAGACACCGACACAGCTGGCTGCACACCCAGCACATTGGACCCGCCACTGCCTTAGGCCACCATCCATTCCCAACCTGGGTTTTCAGTCATCAGAACCTAGACCTTATCTCCAATCCCTGCACAGGGGGGAACCTGATCCACAAGACAGAACCCCTCCTTCCCCATGGCAAGAAACCTTGCTGCTGGCATTGAGCCAAACCTTTAGTGTAGGAGAAAACGGCATGGCCCATGAGGCCACGCCCAAGCGTGAGGGCCGCCTTGGGCACAAACACACATTGTGACCCTCAGCGTGAGTACCTTATTCAAGTAACACCTCTCAGTGACTGGACCAAGAGCCCGCATATGTGGCTTGCCATGCCCATAGGCAACCAGGACTAACTAGATGGTGTGTATTCCAGTTGAGGGAACCCACTGCTGTGCTCTAGAGTCCATCTCCTGGGGGTTCCCCTGTGGCAGAAAACAGTACTCTTCATTCCCACAGAATGAACACAAACACTTGGGAGCTTGGACAATCCCCCGAGAGGGAGGCTCTTCCTCGGCCTCTGAGACAACCCCTACCCTGACCGGACACTGTAAACGCAACACCCAGAGACAAAATCCTGAGTGACTGCCTCCCACTTGCCCTACTTTGATTTCCAGAGGATCTCCCCTCACGGACTAGAGATCAGGCCTGCCATTACATTGGCCCCTAGCTGAGCCAAGTTTGCTTTTTCAGACATCTGTCCCCACAGCCCTGGCAAACACAGCCCCTAGGCTGGGTCCTCTGGAGCCATACCACAGGACCGTGCCTGCTCTCTCCTGGGAAACTGTGTCCATTCCTTTGGCCACACACCTCCAGAATATGAGAAACCTCAAGGGCTCCGAGGACATCCCACTACTGGGAGCCTCACTGGACTCACAGGGGCATTCGGACACAAGCTGAGCAGCTACATCCATGAATGCATGCACACAGATGTCAACAGAGATAGAAGGTTGAGCCGGACAGGCCTTTAGGCCGTAGTCTCAACTCTTGCTTTGGTTTCCAGGTGTCACTCCTCAGAGGCTTTGGTTCGAAGAACATGATATGGGGCTTTCCTGAGGCACGGAACAGAACTCCTCTCGTCTCCACATGGGAAGTTTCCTTGTTGGAGCCGTGTCAAACACCTCATGTTGGAGAATCCTGCAGAGTCCCTGAGCCACCTCCACATTCCAAGGTCTCCCAGGCCACCAAGCCACAGTAGGACTCATCTTCAGGAGAGTCCATTTCAACTCTCCCCTCTGGGTAGCTCACCCAGGAGCCCGCAGATTGAGCCTGCCTTGTCCTGACTAAAGAGTGGGAATATGAGGTGGCGTTCCCAGGCATCCATGCTTAGACACCTGCTCTCGAGTCTTTCCATATGGGGCCTCTTGGAACCATCCAATAGGACTCGACTGTCGTGCAGAAGGTAACCTTCAGTTCTGGAGCAGTTCACAAATCCCATCGTAGGCAAAACTTTCTGGCCTCATGAAGCCCCCACACCCTTCAGGAAGAGGCTATGCTGGACAAGAACTCTAGCCTGAGCACGTCTCATAGTTGACATGACCTCAGTGCAGGAGATCTCGATTCAGCCTCTGCAGAGTGGGCCTGCCGTGCCCTCGGTCCCAAACCTCACGCTAGCTTGTGTTTTCAGACTTCCTTCCTCACACTCCTGGCAAACAAGCCCTCCGGACTAGGAACTCCAGAACCAAAACCCAGCCCAGTGTCTGCCCAATGGAAGAAAAACGTTTCCCTGTGGGGCTCTCCAGAAAACCCAGATGAGGATCAACCTGCACGGGCCTCGACGGTACCCGAACTGGATAGGCTGCTCTGGGCACTCATGCTCTGCCTGACACAGCCTGAAGCCAGACGTCCAGACAGACAAGGAGAGAGCTGGCCGCACACCCAGCGCTTCAGACACGCCATGGTCTTATGCCGTCACCTCATCCTAACCTTGGTTTTCAGATATCTGAACCTAGACATTATATCAATTCTCCACACAGCTGGGTATAGCAAGCACAAAACAGAACTCCTCCTTCCCCATGGCTGTCAAGCTTGCTCTTGGCATGCAGTCACACCTTCAGGGTGGGAGAAACCTTCATGGCCCCTGATGTCACGCCCAAACTTGAGTGCTGCTTGGGCACAAATTCACACTGTGACCCTCAGCATGAGCCCCATGTCAAAGAAAGGCCTGTCAGGGCCTGGACCAAGAGCCCACATATGGGGCTTGCCAAGCCCTATGCACCCAATCCTCACCACGGTTTGAATTTTCCAGTCGCCCCGCCCGTACCTGGAGCTCTGCTCTGGAATCCCTTTCTTGGAGAGACCCATGAGCCAGACAACACGACTCCACCCTTCCCAAGAAATGACCCCAAACTCTTGGGAGCTGGGACAAATCCCCAGAGAGGGATACTCGTCCACAGTACCTGAGGCCACCGCTCCAATCCACGGCTATCCCGGACACAACATCCAGAGACAAAAGCCTGAAGGAACGCCTCCCACTCGCCCTTGTTTCAGAGGCCCAGGAGCTCCCTCTCGGGCTGTACATCCGGCCTGCCATACCCTAGGCGCCACTCATAAGCTGAGTTTGTGTATTCAGACTTCTGTGCCCACAGCCTGGACCCACACAACATCCAGGCTAGGGCCTCTGGACCAAACAGCGAAAGATTGTGCCTGCCCTCTCCAAGGAAAGTGTGCCCAATCCATTGACCACAACCCTACAGGTTAGGGAAAAGCTCCAAGGTCCCTGAGGCCATCAATAGTATAGGCCACCCTGGACTAAGAGGGGCTATCTGACACCAGCGGAGCAACTATCTCCACTTAGACTCTCAGACAGTGTCCCCAGAGACAGAAGGTTGAAATGGACAGGCCCCCAGGCCCTAATCTGAACCTTAGCTTTGGTTTCCATGTTTCCGTTCTCAGAGGACTGTTTTCGTAGACCAGCACCTGGGGCTTTTCTGAGGCACCAAACCAAACCTCTCTCATCTCCACATGGGCAGCTTTCTTACTGGGATGTATCAAACACTTCAGGTAGGAGAGTTCCGCAGGGCCACTGAACAACCAGCACATTCCAAGGTCTCCATGGACCCAAACGCACATTATGACGCATCCTCATGAGAGGCCATTTCAACTCAGCCCCCTGGGTCGCGTGTTCCAGAGGCAGCAGATCAAACATATCTTGTCGCTAATAGCCAATGGGAATGCGAGGCATGCTGTACAGGGATCCATCCTTCGAACCCTGCTCTCCAGTCCTTCCATATGGTATGTCCTGGAGCCATGCAACAGGACTCGAATGTCCCGCAGAAGGAAACCTTGTGGTTTGGGGCAACCTCCAAACTCAGCGTGGGAAAACTTCCTTGGCCTCATAAGGCCCCCACTTCATGAAGGTGCCATCAAGGACACATACTCCAGCCTCAGCCAACGTCTGATCCTCAGCCTGACTTCAGATGCAGGAGATTTTGATTCAGCCTCTGCAGAGTGGGCCTGCTCTGCCCTTGGCTCCAATCCTCACACTAGCTTGTGTTTTCAGACTTCCGTCCTCACACTCCTGGCCCACAAACCCTCCCTACTGGGAATTCTGGGGCCACAATGAAGCACTGTGCCTGCCTCCCAGGAGAAAAACATTGTCTATGGCACTGCCCAGAAACCACAAATGAGGATCAAACTGCTTGGCCCTCGGCAACACCCCAATTGCATAGGCTACATTAAACAGTGATGCTCTGTAGCAAATAGGCTGAGCCCAGACCTTCCAACAGACACCGACACAGCTGGCTGCACACCCAGCACATTGGACCCGCCACTGCCTTAGGCCACCATCCATTCCCAACCTGGGTTTTCAGTCATCGGAACCTAGACCTTATCTCCAATCCCTGCACAGGGGGGAACCTGATGCACAAGTCAGAACCCCTCCTTCCCCATGGCAAGAAACCTTGCTGCTGGCAGTGAGTCAAACCTTCAGTGTAGGAGAAAACGGCATGGCCCATGAGGCCACGCCCAAGCGTGAGGGCCGCCTTGTGCACAAACACACATTGTGACCCTCAGCGTGAGTACCTTATTCAAGTAACGCCTCTCAGTGACTGGACCAAGAGCCCGCATATGTGGCTTGCCATGCCCATAGGCACCCAGGACTAACTAGATGGTGTGTATTCCAGTTGAGGGAACCCTCTGCTGTGCTCTAGAGTCCCTCTCCTGGGGGGGTCCTTTGTGGCAGAATACAGTACTCTTCATTCCCACAGAATGAACACAAACACTTTGGAGCTTGGACAATCCCCCGAGAGGAAGGCTCTTCCTCGGCCTCTGAGACAACCCCTACCCTGACCGGACAATGTATAAGCAACACTCAGAGACAAAATCCTGAGTGACTGCCTCCCACTTGCCCTACTTTGATTTCCAGAGGATCTCCCCTCACGGACTAGAGATCAGGCCTGCCATTACATTGGCCCCTAGCTGAGCCAAGTTTGCTTTTTCAGACATCTGTCCCCACAGCCCTGGCAAACACAGCCTCTAGGCTGGGTCCTCTGGAGCCATACCACAGGACCGTGCCTGCTCTCTCCTGGGAAACTGTGTCCATTCCTTTGGCCACACACCTCCAGAATATGAGAAACCTCAAGGCCTCCGAGGACATCCCACTACTGGGAGCCTCACTGGACTCACAGGGGCATTCGGACACAAGCTGAGCAGCTACATCCATGAATGCATGCACACAGATGTCAACAGAGATAGAAGGTTGAGCCGGACAGGCCTTTAGGCCGTAGTCTCAACTCTTGCTTTGGTTTCCAGGTGTCATTCCTCAGAGGCTTTGGTTCGAAGAACAGGGAATGGGGCTTTCCTGAGGCACGGAACAGAAATCCTCTCGTCTCCACATGGGAAGTTTCCTTGTTGGAGCCGTGTCAAACACCTCATGTTGGAGAATCCTGCAGAGTCCCTGAGCCACCTCCACATTCCAAGGTCTCCCAGGCCACCAAGCCACAGTAGGACTCATCTTCAGGAGAGTCCATTTCAACTCTCCCCTCTGGGTAGCTCACCCAGGAGCCCGCAGATTGAGCCTGCCTTGTCCTGACTAAAGAGTGGGAATATGAGGTGGCGTTCCCAGACATCCATGTTTAGACACCTGCTCTCGAGTCTTTCCATATGGGGCCTCTTGGAACCATCCAATAGGACTTGACTGTCGTGCAGAAGGTAACCTTCAGTTTTGGAGCAGTTCACAAATCCCATCGTAGCCAAAACTTTCTGGCCTCATGAAGCCCCCACACCCTTCAGGAAGAGGCCATGCTGGACAAGAACTCTAGCCTGAGGCACGTCTCATAGTTGACATGACCTCAGTGCAGGAGATCTCGATTCAGCCTCTGCAGAGTGGGCCTGCCGTGCCCTCGGCCCAAACTTCACGCTAGCTTGTGTTTTCCGACTTCCTTCCTCACACTCCTGGAAAACAAGCCTTCCGAACTAGGAACTCCGGAACCAAAACCCAGCCCAGTGTCTGCCCAACGGAAGAAAAACGTTTCCCTTTGGGGCTCTCCAGAAAACCCAGATGAGGATCAACCTGCTCGGGCCTCGACGGTACCCGAACTGGATAGGCTGCTCTGGGCACTCATGCTCTGCCTGACACACCCTGAAGCCAGACGTCCAGACAGACAAGGTGACAGCTGGCCGCACACCCAGCACTTCGGACACGCCATGGTCTTATGCCGTCACCTCATCCTAATTTTGGCTTTCAGATATCTGAACCTAGACATTATATCAATTCTCCACACAGCTGGGTATAGCAAGCACAAAACAGAACTCCTCTTCCCCATGGCTGTCAAGCTTGCTCTTGGCATGGAGTCACACCTTCAGGGTGGGAGAAACCTTCATGGCCCCTGATGCCACGCCCAAACTTGAGTGCTGCTTGGGCACAAATTCACACTGTGACCCTCAGCATGGGCCCCATGTCAAAGAAAGGCCTGTCAGGGCCTGGACCAAGAGCCCACATATGGGGCTTGCCAAGCCCCTATGCACCCAATCCTCACCACGGTTTGAATTTTCCAGTCGCCCCGCCCGTACCTGGAGCTCTGCTCTGGAATCCCTTTCTTGGAGAGACCCATGAGCCAGACAACACGACTCCACCCTTCCCACAAAATGACCCCAAACTCTTGGGAGCTGGGACAAATCCCCAGAGAGGGATACTCGTCCACAGTACCTGAGGCCACCGCTCCAATCCACGGCTATCCCGGACACAACATCCAGAGACAAAAGCCTGAAGGAACGCCTCCCACTCGCCCTTGTTTCAGAGGCCCAGGAGCTCCCTCTCGGGCTGTACATCCGGCCGGCCATACCCTAGGCGCCACTCATAAGCTGAGTTTGTGTATTCAGACTTCTGTGCCCACAGCCTGGACCCACACAACATCCAGGCTACGGCCTCTGGACCAAACAGCGAAAGATTGTGCCTGCCCTCTCCAAGGAAAATGTGCCCAATCCATTGAACACAACCCTACAGGTTAGGGAAAAGCTCCAAGGTCCCTGAGGCCATCAATAGTATAGGCCACCCTGGACTAAGAGGGGCTCTCTGACACCAGCGGAGCAACTATCTCCACTTAGACTCTCAGACAGTGTCCCCAGAGACAGAAGGTTGAAATGGACAGGCCCCCAGGCCCTAATCTGAACCTTAGCTTTGGTTTCCATGTTTCCGTTCTCAGAGGACTGTTTTCGTAGACCAGCACATGGGGCTTTTCTGAGGCACCAAACCAAACCTCTCTCATCTCCACATGGGCAGCTTTCTTACTGGGATGTATCAAACACTTCAGGTAGGAGAGTTCCGCAGGGCCACTGAACAACCAGCACATTCCAAGGTCTCCATGGACCCAAACGCACATTATGACGCATCCTCAGCAGAGGCCATTTCAACTCAGCCCCCTGGGTCGCGTGTTCCAGAGGCAGCAGATCAAACATATCTTGTCGCTAATAGCCAATGGGAATGCGAGGCATGCTGTACACGGATCCATCCTTCGAACCCTGCTCTCCAGTCCTTCCATATGGTATGTCCTGGAGCCATGCAACAGGACTCGAATGTCCCGCAGAAGGAAACCTTGTGGTTTGGGGCAACCTCCAAACTCAGCGTGGGAAAACTTCCTTGGCCTCATGAGGCCCCCACTTCATGAAGGTGCCATCATGGACACATACTCCAGCCTCAGCCAACGTCTGATCCTCAGCCTGACTTCAGATGCAGGAGATTTTGATTCAGCCTCTGCAGAGTGGGCCTGCTCTGCCCTTGGCTCCAATCCTCACACTAGCTTGTGTTTTCAGACTTCCGTCCTCACACTCCTGGCCCACAAACCCTCCCTACTGGGAATTCTGGGGCCACAATGAAGCACTGTGCCTGCCTCCCAGGAGAAAAACATTGTCTATGGCGCTGCCCAGAAACCCCAAATGAGGATCAAAATGCTTGGCCCTCGGCAACACCCCAATTGCATAGGCTACCTTAAACAGTGATGCTCTGTCGCAAATAGCCTGAGCCCAGACCTTCCAACAGACACCGACACAGCTGGCTGCACACCCAGCACATTGGACCCGCCACTGCCTTAGGCCACCATCCATTCCCAACCTGGGTTTTCAGTCATCGGAACCTAGACCTTATCTCCAATCCCTGCACAGGGGGGAACCTGATGCACAAGTCAGAACCCCTCCTTCCCCATGGCAAGAAACCTTGCTGCTGGCAGTGAGTCAAACCTTCAGTGTAGGAGAAAACGGCATGGCCCATGAGGCCACGCCCAAGCGTGAGGGCCGCCTTGGGCACATACACACATTGTGACCCTCAGCGTGAGTACCTTATTCAAGTAACGCCTCTCAGTGACTGGACCAAGAGCCCGCATATGTGGCTTACCATGCCCATAGGCACCCAGGACTAACTAGATGGTGTGTATTCCAGTTGAGGGAACCCACTGCTGTGCTCTAGAGTCCCTCTCCTGGGGGGCTCCCCTGTGGCAGAAAACAGTACTGTTCATTCCCACAGAATGAACACAAACACTTGGGAGCTTGGACAATCCCCCGAGAGGAAGGCTCTTCCTCGGCCTCTGAGACAACCCCTACCCTGACCGGACACTGTATACGCAACACCCAGAGACAAAATATTGAGTGACTGCCTCCCACTTGCCCTACTTTGATTTCCAGAGGATCTCCCCTCACGGACTAGAGATCAGGCCTGCCATTACATTGGCCCCTAGCTGAGCCAAGTTTGCTTTTTCAGACATCTGTCCCCACAGCCCTGGCAAACACAGCCTCTAGGCTGGGTCCTCTGGAGCCATACCACAGGACCGTGCCTGCTCTCTCCTGGGAAACTGTGTCCATTCCTTTGGCCACACACCTCCAGAATATGAGAAACCTCAAGGCCTCCGAGGACATCCCACTAATGGGAGCCTCACTGGACTCACAGGGGCATTCAGACACAAGCTGAGCAGCTACATCCATGAATGCATGCACACAGATGTCAACAGAGATAGAAGGTTGAGCCGGACAGGACTTTAGGCCGTAGTCTCAACTCTTGCTTTGGTTTCCAGGTGTCACTCCTCAGAGGCTTTGGTTCGAAGAACAGGGAATGGGGCTTTCCTGAGGCACGGAACAGAAATCCTCTCATCTCCACATGGAAAGTTTCCTTGTTGGAGCCGTGTCAAACACCTCATGTTGGAGAATCCTGCAGAGTTCCTGAGCCACCTCCACATTCCAATGTCTCCCAGGCCACCAAGCCACAGTAGGACTCATCTTCAGGAGAGTCCAATTCAACTCTCCCCTCTGGGTAGCTCACCCAGGAGCCCGCAGATTGAGCCTGCCTTGTCCTGACTAAAGAGTGGGAATATGAGGTGGCGTTCCCAGGCATCCATGCTTAGACACCTGCTCTCGAGTCTTTCCATATGGGGCCTCTTGGAACCATCCAATAGGACTCGACTGTCCTGCAGAAGGTAACCTTCAGTTTTGGAGCAGTTCACAAATCCCATCGTAGCCAAAACTTTCTGGCCTCATGAAGCCCCCACACAATTCAGGAAGAGGCCATGCTGGACAAGAACTCTAGCCTGAGGCACGTCTCATAGTTGACATGACCTCAGTGCAGGAGATCTCGATTCAGCCTCTGCAGAGTGGGCCTGCCGTGCCCTCGGCCCAAACCTCACGCTAGCTTGTGTTTTCCGACTTCCTTCCTCACACTCCTGGCAAACAAGCCTTCCGAACTAGGAACACCGGAACCAAAACCCAGCCCAGTGTCTGCCCAATGGAAGAAAAACGTTTCCCTGTGGGGCTCTCCAGAAATCCCAGATGAGGATCAACCTGCTCGGGCCTCGACGGTACCCGAACTGGATAGGCTGCTCTGGGCACTCATGCTCTGCCTGACACAGCCTGAAGCCAGAGTCCAGACAGACAAGGTGACAGCTGGCCGCACACCCAGCACTTCGGACACGCCATGGTCTTATGCCGTCACCTCATCCTAACTTTGGTTTTCAGATATCTGAACCTAGATATTATATCAATTCTCCACACAGCTGGGTATAGAAAGCACAAAACAGAACTCCTCCTTCCCCATGGCTGTCAAGCTTGCCCTTGGCATGGAGTCACACCTTCAGGGTGGGAGAAACCTTCATGGCCCCTGATGCCACGCCCAAACTTGAGTGCTGCTTGGGCACAAATTCACACTGTGACCCTCAGCATGGGCCCCATGTCAAAGAAAGGTCTGTCAGGGCCTGGACCAAGAGCCCACATATGGGGCTTGCCAAGCCCCTATGCACCCAATCCTCACCACGGTTTGAATTTTCCAGTCGCCCCGCCCGTACCTGGAGCTCTGCTCTGGAATCCCTTTCTTGGAGAGACCCATGAGCCAGACAACACGACTCCACCCTTCCCACAAAATGACCCCAAACTCTTGGGAGCTGGGACAAATCCCCAGAGAGGGATACTCGTCCACAGTACCTGAGGCCACCGCTCCAATCCACGGCTATCCCGGACACAACATCCAGAGACAAAAGCCTGAAGGAACGCCTCCCACTCGCCCTTGTTTCAGAGGCCCAGGAGCTCCCTCTCGGGCTGTACATCCGGCCTGCCATACCCTAGGCGCCACTCATAAGCTGAGTTTGTGTATTCAGACTTCTGTGCCCACAGCCTGGACCCACACAACATCCAGGCTAGGGCCTCTGGACCAAACAGCAAAAGATTTTGCCTGCCCTCTCCAAGGAAAGTGTGCCCAATCCATTGACCACAACCCTACAGGTTAGGGAAAAGCTCCAAGGTCCCTGAGGCCATCAATAGTATAGGCCACCCTGGACTAAGAGGGGCTCTCTGGCACCAGCGGAGCAACTATCTCGACTTAGACTCTCAGACAGTGTCCCCAGAGACAGAAGGTTGAAATGGACAGGCCCCCAGGCCCTAATCTGAACCTTAGCTTTGGTTTCCATGTTTCCGTTCTCAGAGGACTGTTTTCGTAGACCAGCACATGGGGCTTTTCTGAGGCACCAAACCAAACCTCTCTCATCTCCACATGGGCAGCTTTCTTACTGGGATGTATCAAACACTTCAGGTAGGAGAGTTCCGCAGGGCCACTGAACAACCAGCACATTCCAAGGTCTCCATGGACCCAAACGCACATTATGACGCATCCTCATGAGAGGCCATTTCAACTCAGCCCCCTGGGTCACGTGTTCCAGAGGCAGCAGATCAAACATATCTTGTCGCTAATAGCCAATGGGAATGCGAGGCATGCTGTACACGGATCCATCCTTCGAACCCTGCTCTCCAGTCCTTCCATATGGTATGTCCTGGAGCCATGCAACAGGACTCGAATGTCCCGCAGAAGGAAACCTTGTGGTTTGGGGCAACCTCCAAACTCAGCGTGGGAAAACTTCCTTGGCCTCATGAGGCCCCCACTTCATGAAGGTGCCATCATGGACACATACTCCAGCCTCAGCCAACGTCTGATCCTCAGCCTGACTTCAGATGCAGGAGATTTTGATTCAGCCTCGGCAGAGTGGGCCTGCTCTGCCCTTGGCTCCAATCCTCACACTAGCTTGTGTTTTCAGACTTCCGTCCTCACACTCCTGGCCCACAAACCCTCCCTACTGGGAATTCTGGGGCCACAATGAAGCACTGTGCCTGCCTCCCAGGAGAAAAACATTGTCTATGGCGCTGCCCAGAAACCCCAAATGAGGATCAAACTGCTTGGCCCTCGGTAACACCCCAATTGCATAGGCTACCTTAAACAGTGATGCTCTGTCGCAAATAGCCTGAGCCCAGACCTTCCAACAGACACCGACACAGCTGGCTGCACACCCAGCACATTGGACCCGCCACTGCCTTAGGCCACCATCCATTCCCAACCTGGGTTTTCAGTCATCGGAACCTAGACCTTATCTCCAATCCCTGCACAGGGGGGAACCTGATGCACAAGTCAGAACCCCTCCTTCCCCATGGCAAGAAACCTTGCTGCTGGCAGTGAGTCAAACCTTCAGTGTAGGAGAAAACGGCATGGCCCATGAGGCCACGCCCAAGCGTGAGGGCCGCCTTGGGCACAAACACACATTGTGACCCTCAGCGTGAGTACCTTATTCAAGTAACGCCTCTCAGTGACTGGACCAAGAGCCCGCATATGTGGCTTGCCATGCCCATAGGCACCCAGGACTAACTAGATGGTGTGTATTCCAGTTGAGGGAACCCACTGCTGTGCTCTAGAGTCCCTCTCCTGGGGGGTCCCCTGTGGCAGAAAACAGTACTCTTCATTCCCCCATAATGAACACAAACACTTGGGAGCTTGGACAATCCCCCTAGAGGAAGGCTCTTCCTCGGCCTCTGAGACAACCCCTACCCTGACCGGACACTGTAAACGCAACACCCAGAGACAAAATCCTGAGTGACTGCCTCCCACTTGCCCTACTTTGATTTCCAGAGGATCTCCCCTCACGGACTAGAGATCAGGCCTGCCATTACATTGGCCCCTAGCTGAGCCAAGTTTGCTTTTTCAGACATCTGTCCCCACAGCCCTGGCAAACACAGCCTCTAGGCTGGGTCCTCTGGAGCCATACCACAGGACCGTGCCTGCTCTCTCCTGGGGAACTGTGTCCATTCCTTTGGCCACACACCTCCAGAATATGAGAAACCTCAAGGCCTCCGAGGACATCCACTACTGGGAGCCTCACTGGACTTACGGGGGCATTCGGACACAAGCTGAGCAGCTACATCCATGAATGCATGCACACAGATGTCAACAGAGATAGAAGGTTGAGCCGGACAGGCCTTTAGGCCGTAGTCTCAACTCTTGCTTTGGTTTCCAGGTGTCACTCCTCAGAGGCTTTGGTTCGAAGAACAGGGTATGGGGCTTTCCTGAGGCACGGAACAGAACTCCTCTCGTCTCCACATGGGAAGTTGCCTTGTTGGAGCCATGTCAAACAGCTCATGTTGGAGAATCCTGCAGAGTCCCTGAGCCACCTCCACATTCCAAGGTCTCCCAGGCCACCAAGCCACAGTAGGACTCATCTTCAGGAGAGTCCATTTCAACTCTCCCCTCTGGGTAGCTCACCCAGGAGCCCGCAGATTGAGCCTGCCTTGTCCTGACTAAAGAGTGGGAATATGAGGTGGCGTTCCCAGGCATCCATGCTTAGACACCTGCTCTCGAGTCTTTCCATATGGGGCCTCTTGGAACCATCCAATAGGACTCGACTGTCGTGCAGAAGGTAACCTTCAGTTCTGGAGCAGTTCACAAATCCCATCGTAGGCAAAACTTTCTGGCCTCATGAAGCCCCCACACCCTTCAGGAAGAGGCCATGCTGGACAAGAACTCTAGCCTGAGGCACGTCTCATAGTTGACATGACCTCAGTGCAGGAGATCTCGATTCAGCCTCTGCAGAGTGGGCCTGCCGTGCCCTCGGTCCCAAACCTCACGCTAGCTTGTGTTTTCAGACTTCCTTCCTCACAATCCTGGCAAACAAGCCCTCCGGACTAGGAACTCCGGAACCAAAACCCAGCCCAGTGTCTGCCCAACGGAAGAAAAACGTTTCCCTGTGGGGCTCTCCAGAAAACCCAGATGAGGATCAACCTGCACGGGCCTCGACGGTACCCGAACTGGATACGCTGCTCTGGGCACTCATGCTCTGCCTGACACAGCCTGAAGCCAGACGTCCAGACAGAGAAGGAGACAGCTGGCCGCACACCCAGCACTTCGGACACGCCATAGTCTTATGCCGTCACCTCATCCTAACCTTGGTTTTCAGATATCTGAACCTAGACATTATATCAATTCTCCACACAGCTGGGTATAGCAAGCACAAAACAGAACTCCTCCTTCCCCATGGCTGTCAAGCTTGCTCTTGGCATGCAGTCACACCTTCAGGGTGGGAGAAACCTTCATGGCCCCTGATGCCACGCCCAAACTTGAGTGCTGCTTGGGCACAAATTCACACTGTGACCCTCAGCATGAGCCCCATGTCAAAGAAAGGCCTGTCAGGGCCTGGACCAAGAGCCCACATATGGGGCTTGCCAAGCCCCTATGCACCCAATCCTCACCACGGTTTGAATTTTCCAGTCGCCCCGCCCGTACCTGGAGCTCTGCTCTGGAATCCCTTTCTTGGAGAGACCCATGAGCCAGACAACACGACTCCACCCTTCCCACAAAATGACCCCAAACTCTTGGGAGCTGGGACAAATCCCCAGAGAGGGATACTCGTCCACAGTACCTGAGGCCACCGCTCCAATCCACGGCTATCCCGGACACAACATCCAGAGACAAAAGCCTGAAGGAACGCCTCCCACTCGCCCTTGTTTCAGAGGCCCAGGAGCTCCCTCTCGGGCTGTACATCCGGCCTGCCATACCCTAGGCGCCACTCAGAAGCTGAGTTTGTGTATTCAGACTTCTGTGCCCACAGCCTGGACCCACACAACATCCAGGCTAGGGCCTCTGGACCAAACAGCGAAAGATTGTGCCTGCCCTCTCCAAGGAAAGTGTGCCCAATCCATTGACCACAACCCTACAGGTTAGGGAAAAGCTCCAAGGTCCCTGAGGCCATCAATAGTATAGGCCACCCCGGACTAAGAGGGGCTCTCTGACACCAGCGGAGCAACTATCTCCACTTAGACTCTCAGACAGTGTCCCCAGAGACAGAAGGTTGAAATGGACAGGCCCCCAGGCCCTAATCTGAACCTTAGCTTTGGTTTCCATGTTTCCGTTCTCAGAGGACTGTTTTCGTAGACCAGCACATGGGGCTTTTCTGAGGCACCAAACCAAACATCTCTCATCTCCACATGGCAGCTTTCTTACTGGGATGTATCAAACACTTCAGGTAGGAGAGTTCCGCAGGGCCACTGAACAACCAGCACATTCCAAGGTCTCCATGGACCCAAGCGCACATTATGACGCATCCTCAGTAGAGGCCATTTCAACTCAGCCCCCTGGGTCGAGTGTTCCAGAGGCAGCAGATCAAACATATCTTGTCGCTAATAGCCAATGGGAATGCGAGGCATGCTGTACAGGGATCCATCCTTCGAACCCTGCACTCCAGTCCTTCCATATGGTATGTCCTGGAGCCATGCAACAGGACTCGAATGTCCCGCAGAACCAAACCTTGTGGTTTGGGGCAACCTCCAAACTCAGCGTGGGAAAACTTCCTTGGCCTCATGAGGCCCCCACTTCATGAAGGTGCCATCATGGACACATACTCCAGCCTCAGCCAAAGTCTGATCCTCAGCCTGACTTCAGATGCAGGCATTTTGATTCAGCCTCTGCAGAATGGGGCTGCTCTGCCCTTGGCTCCAATCCTCACACTAGCTTGTGTTTTCAGACTTCCATCCTCACATTCCTGGCCCACAAACCCTCCCTACTGGGAATTCTGGGGCCACAATGAAGCACTGTGCCTGCCTCCCAGGAGAAAAACATTGTCTATGGCGCTGCCCAGAAACCCCAATTGAGGATCAAACTGCTTGGCCCTCGGCAACACCCCAATTGCATAGGCTACCTTAAACAGTGATGCTCTGTCGCAAATAGCTTGAGCCCAGACCTTCCAACAGACACCGACACAGCTGGCTGCACACCCAGCACATTGGACCCGCCACTGCCTTAGGCCACCATCCATTCCCAACCTGGGTTTTCAGTCATCGGAACCTAGACCTTATCTCCAATCCCTGCACAGGGGGGAACCTGATGCACAAGTCAGAACCCCTCCTTCCCCATGGCAAGAAACCTTGCTGCTGGCAGTGAGTCAAACCTTCAGTGTAGGAGAAAACGGCATGGCCCATGAGGCCACGCCCAAGCGTGAGGGCCACCTTGGGCACAAACACACATTGTGACCCTCAGCGTGAGTACCTTATTCAAGTAACGCCTCTCAGTGACTGGACCAAGAGCCCGCATATGTGGCTTGCCATGCCCATAGGCACCCAGGACTAACTAGATGGTGTGTATTCTAGTTGAGGGAACCCACTGCTGTGCTCTAGAGTCCCTCTCCTGGGGGGTCCCCTGTGGCAGAAAACAGTACTCTTCATTCCCACTCCCTCGGCCTCTGAGACAACCCCTACCCTGACCGGACACTGTAAACGCAACACCCAGAGACAAAATCCTGAGTGACTGCCTCCCACTTGCCCTACTTTGATTTCCAGAGGATCTCCCCTCACGGACTAGAGATCAGGCCTGCCATTACATTGGCCCCTAGCTGAGCCAAGTTTGCTTTTTCAGACATCTGTCCCCACAGCCCTGGCAAACACAGCCTCTAGGCTGGGTCCTCTGGAGCCATACCACAGGACCGTGCCTGCTCTCTCCTGGGAAACTGTGTCCATTCCTTTGGCCACACACCTCCAGAATATGGGAAACCTCAAGGCCTCCGAGGACATCCCACTACTGGGAGCCTCACTGGACTCACAGGGGCATTCAGACACAAGCTGAGCAGCTACATCCATGAATGCATGCACACAGATGTCAACAGACATAGAAGGTTGAGCCGGACAGGCCTTTAGGCCGTAGTCTCAACTCTTGCTTTGGTTTCCAGGTGTCACTCCTCAGAGGCTTTGGTTCGAAGAACAGGGTATGGGGCTTTCCTGAGGCATGGAACAGAACTCCTCTCGTCTCCACATGGGAAGTTTCCTTGTTGGAGCCGTGTCAAACACCTCATGTTGGAGAATCCTGCAGAGTCCCTGAGCCACCTCCACATTCCAAGGTCTCCCAGGCCACCAAGCCACAGTAGGACTCATCTTCAGGAGAGTCCATTTCAACCCCCCCCCTCTGGGTAGCTCACCCAGGAGCCCGCAGATTGAGCCTGCCTTGTCCTGACTAAAGAGTGGGAATATGAGGTGGCGTTCCCAGGCATCCATGCTTAGACACCTGCTCTCGAGTCTTTCCATATGGGGCCTCTTGGAACCATCCAATAGGACTCGACTGTCGTGCAGAAGGTAACCTTCAGTTTTGGAGCAGTTCACAAATCCCATCGTAGGCAAAACTTTCTGGCCTCATGAAGCCCCCATACCCTTCAGGAAGAGGCCATGCTGGACAAGAACTCTAGCCTGAGGCACGTCTCATAGTTGACATAACCTCAGTGCAGGAGATCTCGATTCAGCCTCTGCAGAGTGGGCCTGCCGTGCCCTCGGTCCCAAACCTCACGCTAGCTTGTGTTTTCAGACTTCCTTCCTCACACTCCTGGAAAACAAGCCCTCCGGACTAGGAACTCCGGAACCAAAACCCAGCCCAGTGTCTGCCCAACGGAAGAAAAACGTTTCCCTGTGGGGCTCTCCAGAAAACCCAGATGAGGATCAACCTGCTCGGGCCTCGACGGTACCCGAACTGGATAGGATGCTCTGGGCACTCATGCTCTGCCTGACACAGCCTGAAGCCAGACGTCCAGACAGACAAGGAGACAGCTGGCCGCACACCCAGCACTTCGGACACGCCATGGTCTTATGCCGTCACCTCATCCTAACCTTGGTTTTCAGATATCTGAACCTAGACATTATGTTAATTCTCCACACAGCTGGGTATAGCAAGCACAAAACAGAACCCCTCTTCCCCATGGCTGTCAAGCTTGCTCTTGGCATGGAGTCACACCTTCAGGGTGGGAGAAACCTTCATGGCCCTTGATGCCACGCCCAAACTTGAGTGCTGCTTGGGCACAAATTCACACTGTGACCCTCAGCATGAGCCCCATGTCAATGAAAGGCCTGTGAGGGCCTAGAGCAAGAGCCTCCATATGGGGCTTGCCAAGCCCATATGCACCCAATCCTCACCAGGGTTTGAGTTTTCCAGTCGCCCCGCCTGCACCTGGAGCTCTGCTCTGGAATCCCTTTCTTGGAGAGACCCATGAGCCAGACAACACGACTCCACCCTTCCCACAAAATGACCCCAAACTCTTGGGAGCTGGGACAAATCCCAAGAGAGGGATACCCCTCCACAGTCCCTAAGGCCACCGCTCCAATCCACGGCTATCCCGGACACAACATCCAGAGAAAAAAGACTGAAGGAATGCCTCCCACTCGCCTTTGTTTCAGAGGCCCCGGAGCTCCCTCTCAGGCTGTACATCAGGCCTGCCATACCCTAGGCGCCACTCTTAAGCTGAGTTTGTGTTTTCAGACTTCTGTGCCCACAGCCTGGACACACACAACCTCCAGGCGAGGGCCTCTGGAGCCACAGCGAAAAATTGTGCCTGCCCTCTCCAAGGAAAGTGTGCCCAATCCATTGACCACAACCCTAGAGGTTTAGGGAAAAGCTCCAAGCCCCTGAGGCCATCAATAGTGGAGGCCACCCTGGACTAAGAGGGGCTCTCTGACAACAGCGGAGCAACTATCTCCACTTAGACTCTCAGACAGAGTCCCCAGAGACAGAAGGTTGAAATGGACAGGCCCCCAGGCCCTAATCTGAACCTTAGCTTTGGTTTCCATGTGTCCGTCCTCAGAGTACTGTTTTCGTAGACCACCACACGGGGCTTTTCGAGGCACCAAACCAAACCTCTCTCGTCTCCACATGGGCAGCTTTCTTACTGGGGATGTATCACATCCTTCAGGTAGGAGAGTTCCGCAGGGCCACTGAACAACCAGCACATTCCAAGGTCTCCATGGACCCAAACGCACATTATGACGCATCCTCAGTAGAGGCCATTTCAACTCAGCCCCTGGGTCGAGTGTTCCAGAGGCAGCAGATCAAACATATCTTGTCGCTAATAGCCAATGGGAATGCGAGGCATGCTGTACACGGATCCATCCTTCGAACCCTGCACTCCAGTCCTTCCATATGGTATGTCCTGGAGCCATGCAACAGGACTCGAATGTCCCGCAGAAGGAAACCTTGTGGTTTGGGGCAACCTCCAAACTCAGCGTGGGAAAACTTCCTTGGCCTCATGAGGCCCCCACTTCATGAAGGTGCCATCATGGACACATACTCCAGCCTCAGCCAACGTCTGATCCTCAGCCTGACTTCAGAAACAGGACATTTTGATTCAGCCTCTGCAGAGTGGGGCTGCTCTGCCCTTGGCTCCAATCCTCACACTAGCTTGTGTTTTCAGACTTCCGTCCTCACATTCCTGGCCCACAAACCCTCCCTACTGGGAATTCTGGGGCCACAATGAAGCACTGTGCCTGCCTCCCAGGAGAAAAACATTGTCTATGGCGCTGCCCAGAAACCCCTATTGAGGATCAAACTGCTTGGCCCTCGGCAACACCCCAATTGCATAGGCTACCTTAAACAGTAATGCTCTGTCGCAAATAGCTTGAGCCCAGACCTTCCAACAGACACCGACACAGCTGGCTGCACACCCAGCACATTGGACCCGCCACTGCCTTAGGCCACCATCCATTCCCAACCTGGGTTTTCAGTCATCGGAACCTAGACCTTATCTCCAATCCCTGCACAGGGGGGAACCTGATGCACAAGTCAGAACCCCTCCTTCCCCATGGCAAGAAACCTTGCTGCTGGCAGTGAGTCAAACCTTCAGTGTAGGAGAAAACGGCATGGCCCATGAGGCCACGCCCAAGCGTGAGGGCCGCCTTGGGCACAAACACACATTGTGACCCTCAGCGTGAGTACCTTATTCAAGTAACGCCTCTCAGTGACTGGACCAAGAGCCCGCATATGTGGCTTGCCATGCCCATAGGCACCCAGGACTAACTAGATGGTGTGTATTCTAGTTGAGGGAACCCACTGCTGTGCTCTAGAGTCCCTCTCCTGGGGGGTCCCCTGTGGCAGAAAACAGTACTCTTCATTCCCACTCCCTCGGCCTCTGAGACAACCCCTACCCTGACCGGACACTGTAAACGCAACACCCAGAGACAAAATCCTGAGTGACTGCCTCCCACTTGCCCTACTTTGATTTCCAGAGGATCTCCCCTCACGGACTAGAGATCAGGCCTGCCATTACATTGGCCCCTAGCTGAGCCAAGTTTGCTTTTTCAGACATCTGTCCCCACAGCCCTGGCAAACACAGCCTCTAGGCTGGGTCCTCTGGAGCCATACCACAGGACCGTGCCTGCTCTCTCCTGGGAAACTGTGTCCATTCCTTTGGCCACACACCTCCAGAATATGAGAAACCTCAAGGCCTCCGAGGACATCCCACTACTGGGAGCCTCACTGGACTCACAGGGGCATTCGGACACAAGCTGAGCAGCTACATCCATGAATGCATGCACACAGATGTCAACAGACATAGAAGGTTGAGCCGGACAGGCCTTTAGGCCGTAGTCTCAACTCTTGCTTTGGTTTCCAGGTGTCACTCCTCAGAGGCTTTGGTTCGAAGAACAGGGTATGGGGCTTTCCTGAGGCATGGAACAGAACTCCTCTCGTCTCCACATGGGAAGTTTCCTTGTTGGAGCCGTGTCAAACACCTCATGTTGGAGAATCCTGCAGAGTCCCTGAGCCACCTCCACATTCCAATGTCTCCCAGGCCACCAAGCCACAGTTGGACTCATCTTCAGGAGAGTCCATTTCAACTCTCCCCTCTGGGTAGCTCACCCAGGAGCCCGCAGATTGAGCCTGCCTTGTCCTGACTAAAGAGTGGGAATATGAGGTGGCGTTCCCAGGCATCCATGCTTAGACACCTGCTCTCGAGTCTTTCCATATGGGGCCTCTTGGAACCATCCAATAGGACTCGACTGTCGTGCAGAAGGTAACCTTCAGTTTTGGAGCAGTTCACAAATCCCATCGTAGGCAAAACTTTCTGGCCTCATGAAGCCCCCACACCCTTCAGGAAGAGGCCATGCTGGACAAGAACTCTAGCCTGAGGCACGTCTCATAGTTGACATAACCTCAGTGCAGGAGATCTCGATTCAGCCTCTGCAGAGTGGGCCTGCCGTGCCCTCGGTCCCAAACCTCACGCTAGCTTGTGTTTTCAGACTTCCTTCCTCACAATCCTGGCAAACAAGCCCTCCGGACTAGGAACTCCGGAACCAAAACCCAGCCCAGTGTCTGCCCAACGGAAGAAAAACGTTTCCCTGTGGGGCTCTCCAGAAAACCCAGATGAGGATCAACCTGCTCGGGCCTCGACGGTACCCGAACTGGATAGGATGCTCTGGGCACTCATGCTCTGCCTGACACAGCCTGAAGCCAGACGTCCAGACAGACAAGGAGACAGCTGGCCGCACACCCAGCACTTCGGACACGCCATGGTCTTATGCCGTCACCTCATCCTAACCTTGGTTTTCAGATATCTGAACCTAGACATTATATCAATTCTCCACACAGCTGGGTATAGCAAGCACAAAACAGAACCCCTCTTCCCCATGGCTGTCAAGCTTGCTCTTGGCATGGAGTCACACCTTCAGGGTGGGAGAAACCTTCATGGCCCCTGATGCCACGCCCAAACTTGAGTGCTGCTTGGGCACAAATTCACACTGTGACCCTCAGCATGAGCCCCATGTCAATGAAAGGCCTGTGAGGGCCTAGAGCAAGAGCCTCCATATGGGGCTTGCCAAGCCCCTATGCACCCAATCCTCACCAGGGTTTGAGTTTTCCAGTCGCCCCGCCTGCACCTGGAGCTCTGCTCTGGAATCCCTTTCTTGGAGAGACCCATGAGCCAGACAACACGACTCCACCCTTCCCACAAAATGACCCCAAACTCTTGGGAGCTGGGACAAATCCCAAGAGAGGGATACCCCTCCACAGTACCTGAGGCCACCGCTCCAATCCACGGCTATCCCGGACACAACATCCAGAGACAAAAGCCTGAAGGAATGCCTCCCACTCGCCTTTGTTTCAGAGGACCCGGAGCTCCCTCTCAGGCTGTACATCCGGCCTGCCATACCCTAGGCGCCACTCTTAAGCTGAGTTTGTGTTTTCAGACTTCTGTGCCCACAGCCTGGACACACACAACCTCCAGGCGAGGGCCTCTGGAGCCACAGCGAAAAATTGTGCCTGCCCTCTCCAAGGAAAGTGTGCCCAATCCATTGACCACAACCCTAGAGGTTTAGGGAAAAGCTCCAAGCCCCTGAGGCCATCAATAGTGGAGGCCACCCTGGACTAAGAGGGGCTCTCTGACACCAGCGGAGCAACTATCTCCACTTAGACTCTCAGACAGAGTCCCCAGAGACAGAAGGTTGAAATGGACAGGCCCCCAGGCCCTAATCTGAACCTTAGCTTTGGTTTCCATGTGTCCGTCCTCAGAGTACTGTTTTCGTAGACCACCACACGGGGCTTTTCGAGGCACCAAACCAAACCTCTCTCGTCTCCACATGGGCAGCTTTCTTACTGGGGATGTATCAAACCCTTCAGGTAGGAGAGTTCCGCAGGGCCACTGAACAACCAGCACATTCCAAGGTCTCCATGGACCCCAAACGCACATTATGACGCATCCTCAGGAGAGGCTTTTTCAACACAGCCCCCTGGGTAGCGTGCCCCAGAGGCAGCAGATCAAACATATCTTGTTGCTTATGGCCAAGCGGAATGCGAGGCATGCTGTACAGTGATCCATCCTTCGAACCCTGCTCTCCAGTACTTCCGTATGGTATGTCCTGGAGCCATGTAACAGGACTCGATTGTTCCGCAGAAGGAAATCTTGTGGTTTGGGGCAACCTCCAAACTCAGCGTGGGAAAACTTCCTTGGCTTCATGAGGCCCCTGCTTCATGAAGGTGCCATCATGGACACATACTCCAGTCTCAGCCAACGTCTGATCCTCAGCCTAACTTCAGATGCAGGAGATTTTGATTCAGCCTCTGCAGAGTGGGCCTGCTCTGCCCTTGGCTCCAATCCTCACACTAGCTTGTGTTTTCAGACTTCCGTCCTCACACTCCTGGCCCACAAACCCTCCCTACTGGAAATTCTGGGGCCACAATGAAGCACTCTGCCTGCCTCCCAGGAGAAAAACATTGTCTATGGCGCTGCCCAGAAACCCCAAATGAGGATCAAACTGCTTTGCCCTCGGCAACACCCCAATTGCATAGGCTACCTTAAACACTGATGCTCTGTCGCAAAAGCCTGAGCCCAGACCTTCCAACAGACACCGACACAGCTGGCTGCACACCCAGCACATTGGACCCGCCACTGCCTTAGGCCACCATCCATTCCCAACCTGGGTTTTCAGTCATCGGAACCTAGACCTTATCTCCAATACCTGCACAGGGGGGAACGTGATGCATAAGTCAGAACCCCTCCTTCCCCATGGCAAGAAACCTTGCTGCTGGCCGTGAGTCAAACCTTCAGTGTAGGAGAAAACGGCAAACCTGCCGGGCCTCATGAAGCCCCCCATATCCTTCAGAGAGAGGCCATCATGGTCAAAAACTCTATCTTGAAGCACATCTCATAGTAGACATGACCGCAATGCAGGAGATCTTGATTCAGCCTCTGCAGAGTGGCCTGCCGTGCCCTCGGTTCCAAACCTCACGCTAGCTTGTGTTTTCAGACTTCCTTCCTCACACTCCTGGCAAACAATCCCTCCAGAGTAGGAATTGCAGAACCACAAGCTTGCCCAGTTACTGCCCACCGGTAGAAAACGTTTCCTTGTGGGGCTTTCCATAAAACCCAGATGAGGATCAACCTGCTCTTGCCTCGACGGCACTCAGATTTGATAGGCTGCTCTGGGCACTAATGCTCTGCCTTTCACAGCCTGATGCCAGACGTCCAGACAGGCAAGGAGACAGCTGGCCACACACCTAGCACTTCTGACACGCCATGGTCTTATGCCGTTATCTCTTCCTAACCTTGGTTTTCCGATATCTAAACCCAGATATTATATCAATTCCCCACACAGTTGGGCATCTGAAGCACAAATCAGAACTCCTTCTTCCCCATGGCTGTAAGGCTTGCTCTTGGCATGGAGTCACACCTTCAGGGTGGGAGAAACCTTCATTTCCCCTGAAACCACGCCCAAACTTGAGTGCTGCCTTGGGCAGAAATTCACTCTGTGACCCTCAGCATGAGGCCAATATCAAAGAAAGGCCTCTCAGGGCCTTGACCAAGAGCCCTCATATGGGGCATGCCAAGCCCCTATACACCCAATCCTCACCAGTGTTTGAGTTTTCCAGTCTCCCTTCTGTTCCTGGGGCTCTGCTCTGGAATCACTTTCTTGGAGAGACCCATGAGCCAGACAACAGGACTCCACCCTTCCCACAAAATGACCCCGAACTCCTGTTAGCTGGGACAAATCCCCAGAGAGGTTACTCGTCCACAGTCACTGAGGCCACCCCCTACAATCCACGGCTATCCTGGACGCATCCAGAGACAAAAGCCTGAAGGAATCTCGCCCTTGATTCACAAGCCAAGGAGCTCACTCTTTATCTGTACATCCGGCCTGCCATACCCTCGGCGCCACTCATAAGCTGAGTTTTTGTTTTCAGACTTATGTGCCCACAGCCTGGACCCACACACCCTCCAGGCTAGGGCATCTGGAGCCACAGTGAAAGATTGTGCCTGCCATCTCCAAGGAAAGTGTGCCCAATCCATTGACCACAACCCTACAGGTTAGGGAAAAGTTCCAAGGCCCCTGAGGCCATCCTGATAGTGTAGGCTGCCCTGGACTAAAAGGGGCACTCTGACACCAGCTCTGCCATTATCACCACTTAGAATTTCAGACAGTGTCCCCAGAGACAGAAGATTGAAATGGACAGGCCCTTAGGCCCTAATATGAACCTTAGCTTTAGTTTTCATGTGTCTGTCCTCAGAGGACTGGTTTTTATACCAGCATATTAGGTTTTTCTGAGGCTCCAAACCAAACCTCTCTCGTCTCCACATGGAGTGCTTTCTTACTGGATCTGTATCAAACCCTTTTGGTCGGAGAATTCCGCAGGGCCACAGTACAACCATCACATTCCAAGGTCTCCATGGACAGAAACCCACATTATGACGCATCCTCAGGAGAGGCCATTTCAACTCAGCCCACTGGTTAGCTTGCCCCAGAGCCAGCAGAACAAACATATCTTGTCGTTAATGGCCAAAGGGAATGCGAGGCATGTTGTTCAGGGATCCATCCTTTGAACCCTCCTCTTCAGTCCTTCCGTATGGTATGTACTGGAGCCATTCAACAGGACTCGACTGTCTCGCAGAAGGAAACCTTGTGGTTTGTGGCAACCTCCAAACTCAGCGTGGGAAAACTTCGTTGGCCTCATGAGGCACCTGCTTCATGAAGGTGCCATCAAGGGCACAATCCAACCTCAGCCAACGTCTGATCCTCAGCCTGACTTCAGATGCATGAGATATCCTTTCAGTCTTTGCAGAGTGGGCCTGCTCCCCACCTCACCCTATGTTTTATTTTCAGACTCTACCCTAGCACTCCTGGCCCAAAAGCCCTCATGATTGGGAATTCTGGTTCCAGAACGAAGCACTCTGCCTGCCCCCCAAAGAAAAACATTGTCTATGGCATTGCTCAGAAACCCCAAATGAAAATCAACCTGCTCAGCCCTCGGCAACACCCCAATTGCATAGGCTACCCTAAACACTATGCTTTGTCTTACATAGCCTGAGCCCAGACCTTGTGAGAGACATTGAGACAGTTGGCTTCACACCCAGCACATCGAACCTGCCATGGGTTAGGCCATTTCATCCCTTCCCATTGACCTGGGTGTCTTCCTGGAGGTATATTCTGAGGCTGTGTCAGACTATGCATTTTTTCTGGAGCTTCCTATGGAATTGGGGTGGTATTAGGGGCCTTGCAATTTTCTCTTAATCTGGTGGGTTGGGAAACTGAGACAGGCTGACATTCCTTGGGAGAGCTGGCCCAGTGCTGTTGTGTGTTCCTGGAGGCCCCATCCTGGAAGGCATATGGGTCAGGACTCTGGGTCCAAAGTCTTCAGACACAAACTCGGGTAAGAGTTAAGCTCGAGGTGATGGCAGACCCAATCTGCAGACCCTGAGCGAAGCATCTCCAGATATGAAATTCGGACGGCTGTGAGGCAGGAGCACAGTCTTTTCTGTCTGACTTGTTTGTCTATGATGGCCACGAAATGGAGGGGTGGCCTCATGGGTCCATGTGAGATTCTACCTCTCTGGGAATTCTGCTCGGCACCCAAGAGTTTGGTGTATTTCCGGGGGATGGGAGGAGAGCAGTTTTATGAGTCAGGGATCCCGTCCAAACAGCCATTCCAGAGATGGGTCCTGGGTTCTGGAGCCTGGATCACCGCAACAAGGCTTAGGATTTGGGCCTAGGGTCCTGCTCTATGTTTTCCTGGTACAGCTCCCGAGTGTTCTTGTTGGAAATGGGTCTCATTCTGAGGGTCACAATGCCTGTTTTTGCCCAGATGCCCATGCTGAGTGGGTGTGACCTCATGGGCTATGCACTTGGCTCCCACTCTGAGGGTTGGACTGCCATCTCAACATTCAGTTTTCCTGCCATGGGGAAGGAGGGGTACTTTTTTATGCTTCAGGTTCCCCCATGGGCAGGAATTTGAGCTAAGTTCTGGGACCGGTGCCTGAATACCCAGTTCACTTTGAGATGAGGTCCTCGGGCCAAGGCAGGACCCACCTGCAGAAAATGAGGCCTGCTTTCTGGGTGGCTGTCAGGAGCTCGGGCTCGAGCTGTGTCAGACAGAACATTCGTGGAGAGTTCGGCCTATGATATTGGGGTGCTTTTGAGAGCTGTGCAACTGGATCCTCATGGGGGATTTTTGCACAGACCCTTTCTTCACTTCTTCTATCTGGTGAGCAGGCAGATGGCTGCATTACGGCTCCAGAATATCCAAGTTGGAGGGTTTGCAGGCGAGGAGTGTGAGGACAGAAGTATGAAAACATAAGCTACGGTTACGCTCAGTGCCGAGCACATGTCTATTCCAATGTACAGCAGTTGTTTCGAGATCTTCAGCACCTGGGCGAGGGGAAGATGTCTGCTCACGCTGGAGTTTGTATCCATGATGGCCAACAAATGGTGGGGAGGCCTCAAGAATTTTTGGAGGTTTTTCCAAGCTGGAGCTTGTGAGCTGCTCCAAACATCAAGGTGTCCTACTAAGGGACAGCAGAAGTCTTCTTACAGGGCTCCAGGGTCCCCCATATGGAAGATTCGATAGCAATGCTCTCTGAATGGAGGCCTGGGAAGCCAATCTCGTGTTACCATTGCAGCTGAGGAACAGGGTAAGCTTGAACCAATGACACTGATTCCAAGTTCCAAGTGATTTGCGTTGATGGAAGTTCTCAGTCTAACAGGTCCCAATGCTGCTTGGTGTCCAGGGAGACCTTAGAATGTGGTGGCGGCTCTCTGACCATTGAGGATTCTCTATCCTTAGGATTAGACCCAGTACCCAGGAGCCAGGTTTCCTTCTTGGGACAGGAGGTGGGCTCTTGTATGGCTCACGGACCACAGGTTGGACCATATGCTTGAATTTCCAGAACAGCCCTCTAGGGAGAGAGACCTCAAAACATAAGCTAGGGTTCTGATGAGGTTTTAGGTCCATGGAAGTTTCAATCTTCGGACTAAGTGCCATTGGCCTGCATGTCATCCTGGAGGTAGGTGCTGAGGCTGTGTCAGGCTGTGCACTTTTTCCAGAGTGGCCTATGATATTGGGGTGCAGTCAGGGGCCTTGCAGTTTTCTCCTAATCTGGACATTTTGGGAAACTGAGATGGGCAGGGTTTCCTCAGGAGAGCAGGGCCAGTGATGTCATGTGTTTCTCGAGGCCCCATCTTGGAGGTCATGTGTGTCAGGACTTTGGGACCAAAGACTTTAGACACAACCTCGGATAAGAGATAGGAGTGAGGTGTTGGCAGTCCGAATCTGAAGACCCTGAGGGAAGCTCCTCGGGATTTGAAATTCAGGTGGCTGGGAGGGAGCAGCACAGGCTTTTCTGTCTGGATTTTGTGTCTAGGATGGCCACTAAATGGAGGGGTGACCTCATTTGTCCATGGGATATTCTTCCACTCTGGTGATTCTGCTTGGCACCCAAGAGTTTGATTTCTTTCTGGGGAAGAGGAAAAGACTGTATTCCATCTCTGGGATCCTGTCCAAACAGGGATTCCAGAGATGGTTTCTGGGTCCAGACACTGGGAAAACTTAACCAAAGCTTCGATTTGGGTTCCTGGTCCAGATCCCAAGGGGGATCTTTGGAAAGGGGTCTCATTCTGAGGGTCACAATGCCTGTTTGTGCCCAGCTGCCCATCCTGTGTAGGCGTGGTCTCATGGACCATGCACCTGGTTCCCACTCAGGGTTGTACAGCCATCTCAACATTCAGTTTTCTGGCCATGGGGAAGGAGGAGCACTCTTTTGTGCTTCCGAGTCCCCTATGGGCAGGAATTTGATCTAAGTCTGGGACAGGTACCTGAATATCCAGGTTGCTTCAAGATGATGGCCTCGGGCCAAGGTTGGACCCACCTGGAGGATATGGGGCCCACTATCTGGGTGGCTGACAGGAGGTCGGGGATCAGGCGGTGTCAGACAGACAATTTATGCAGAGGTCGGTCTATTATATTGGGGTGCCATTGAGGGCCGTGCAGGAGGATCCTCATGTGGGTTTCTGCGAAGACCCATAGGGCACTTCTTCTTTGTGGTGGGCAGGCAGAAAGCTGCACTGTGGCTTCAGAATTCCCAATATGGAGAACTTGTAGGCGAGGAGTGTGAAGACAGAAGTCTGAAAACACAAGCCACGGATAAGCTCAGTGCCGACCACAGGACCATTCCATTGTGCAGTGGTTGTTTCGAGATTTCCAGCACCTGAGTATGGGCGAGGGTCAGATGTCTGCTCACGCTGGGTTTGCATCCATGATGGTCAACGAATTGTGGGGTGGCCTCAAGAATTCTTGGAGATTTTCCCAAGCAGGACCTTGTGAGCTGCTCCAAACAGCAAGGTGTCCTACTGTGGGACAGGGGAAGTCCCACTTACAAGGCTCCAGGGTCCCCCATATAGAAAGATTCGACAGCAGAGGTCTCTGAATGGGGGCCTGGGAAGTCTTCCTTGCATGACCATTGCAGCTGAGGAACATTGCAGGCTTGATCTGCTGGTTTTTGTTCAAATTTCCAAGTGATCTAAGTTGACGGATGTTCTCAGTCTAATGAGTCACAATGCTGCTTGGTGTCCAGGGAGACCTTAGAATGTGGTGGTGAGGGTGCCTGGGTGGCTCAATGGGCTAAGCCGCTGCCTTCGGCTCAGGTCATGATCTCAGGGTCCTGGGATTGAGTCCCGCATCGGGCTCTCTGCTCAGCAGGGAGCCTGCTTCTTCCTCTCTCTCTCTCTGCCTTCCTCTATGCCTACTTGTGATCTCTCTCTGTCAAATAAATAAATAAAATCTATATAAAAAAAAAGAATGTGGTTGTGGGTCTGTGGCCATGCAGGATTCTCCTACCTGAGGGTTAGACCCAGTTCCCAGGAGCCAGGTTCCCTTCTCGGGACAGGAGGGGTTCTCTTGTATGGCTCAGGGACCACATGTCGGATCATATGTTGGATTTCAAGACCAGGCCTCTGGGCACAGAGGCCTGAATATCTAGGCTAGGGTTCTTATGAGGTTGTAGGGGCATGTCATCCTCAACCTTCGGACTTAGGGACTTTGACCTGTGAGTCTTCCTGGAGGTAGATGCTCAGGCTGTGTCAGACTGTGCATTTTTTCCAGAGTGGCCTATGAAATTGGGGTGGGCTCAGGGGCCTTGCAGGCTTTTCCTAATCTGGAGGGTTTGTGCAACTGAGACGGCAGAATTTCATCCAGAGATCAGGCCCAGTGATGTAGTGTGGTTCTGTCAGCCCCATCCTGCAGGGAATGTGGTTAAGGGCTCTGGGACCAAAGTCTTCAGACACAAAATTGTGTATCAATTAGGAGGGAGGAGATGGCAGCCCCGATCTGCAGACGCTGAGGGCAGCTCCTCAGGATTTGAAATTCGTGTGGCTGGGAGGCAGGAGCAAAGGCTTTTTTGTCTGGATTGTGTCTAGGATGGCCTTGGAATGGTGGGGTGTCCTCATGTGTCCATGGAATATTCTACCTCTCTGGGGATTCTGCCCAGCACCCAAGAGTTTGGTGTCTCACTGCGAAGGAGAGAGCGTGGTTTACTGTTTCACGGTTCCCGTCAACACAGGGATTCCAGAGATGGGTTATAGGTCCCTGTGCCTGGATAACCCTACAAAGGCTTAGTATTTGGGCCTAGAGGCTTGACTGCCTGGCTCTGTGGGGCTTTGGTTCAGCTCCCATGGAGACTTGTTGGAAATGGGTCTCAGGGTAAGGGTCACAATGCCTGTTTGTGCCCAGATGCCCATCCTGAGTAGGCATTGGCTCTTGTACCATGCACCTGGATCCCAATATGAGGGTTGGACCACCATATCAACATTTAATTTTCCTTCTATGAGGAAGGAGGAGTACTCTTTTGTGCTTCAGATTCCCCCATGCACAGTAATTTGTGCTATGTTCTGGGACTGGTACGTGAATAACCAGGTTGGTTTGAGATGAAGGACTCAGGTCAAGGCAGGTCACACCTGCCAGATATGGGTCTCGCTATCTAGGTGGCTACCAGGAGGTCGGGGCTCGAGCTGTGTCAGACAAAGCATTAGTTCACAAGGTGGCCTATGATATTGTGGTGCTATAGAGGGCTGTGCTGGTGGAACCTTATATGGAGTTTCACGCAGACCCATAGGGCACCTCTTTTTTCTGGTGGGCAGGCAGAAGGCTGCATTGTGGCTCCCAAATTCCCAATATGGGGGACTTGAAGGCGAGGAGTGTGAGAACAGAAGGCAGAAAACACAATCTATGCTTAATCTCAGTGCCGAGAACATGGCCGTTCCAATGTGCAGTGGTTTTTTTCGAGATCTCCAGCATCTGAGTACAGGCGAGGGTCAGATGTCTGCTCATGATAGAGTTTGTATCTATCGAGGCCAACAAATGAAATATCCAGCACCTGTAAAGGTGGATTTCAGATGTTTACGCACACTGGAGTTTGTGTCTCTGATGACCGAATGGAGGAGTGGCATCAAGAGGCTGATGCATGTGAGATGCTCCAAACAGCAAGGTTGTTTTTTCTACTGGACAGTTAGAGTCTGGTATGTTTTCTGCAGGGCCCCCCATGTGAAAAGTATGGGTAGCAGAGCCCTTCCACATGGATGCCTGGAAAGCACACCTCCATTGACCAATGCAGCTGAGGAACATGCAGGTTCTTTACGGTGCTTCTGGGGCAAAGCACCAAGGTCTTGAGTTGACATGGAATCTCTTGAAGATGGGTTACAATGCTGGTTTTTTTTTACCAGGTAGATCTTAGAATGTGTTGGTGGCTAAGGTGCCTGCAGGATTCTCCTACCCTGAGGGTTTAACACAGGTCGAAGAGCACGGTTACCTTCTGGGGACAGGAGATGTAGTGTTTTGTGGCTCAGGGACCACATGCCGTATCATAAGTTCCTATTCAAGAACAGGCCTCTGAAGACAGATGCCCGACAACCTAATCTAGGGTTCCAATGAGTCCCAGGGGCATGAGAGGTTCAATCTTCAGACTTAGGACAGTTGACTTGGGTGTCTGCCAGAATGTAGGTGATCAGGGAGTTTCAGACTGTGCACTTATGTCCAGAGTAACCTCCAATATTGGGGTGGCCACAGGGGCCTTGAATGTTTCAACCAACTCTGGAGGGTTTGGTTAACTGACATGCACAATTTCCATGGGGATGGCAAGCACAGTCCTGTGGTGTGGCTCCAGAGAATCCACCCTGGAGGGCATGTGAGCCATGGTTCTGGGAGGGAAGTCTGCAAACACAAACTTGGGTTAGGCTTAGTGGCTAGGTTATCGCAGGGCAATGTGTAGACCTGGAAGGCTACTCGTAAGGAACAGTAACTGGAATGACCCGAAGGCGGAAGCACAGGCTTTTATATCTGGATTGTGTGTCTAGGGTGACGTCAGAATGTAGCTGTGGCCTCATGGGTCCATGGGAGATTTTTCCTCTAAGGATACAGGCGGCTCCCAATATTTTGATGACTTTTTGGTATGGGAAGACTGCTATTTTCGATCTTAGGTGTGCCCCAAAACAGAGATTCCAGAGATGGGCTCTGGGTCTAGGCGCCTGGAAAATCCCACCAAGGGTTGGGATTTGGGCTTATGGGCAGACCAGGCCTGCAATGCAGGATCTTGGTGGTGCAACTGAGAGGGCTTGTTTGGAAACATGCTCAGGCTGAGCATTACAATGCCTGTTTGTGCCCAGGGTGGCCCTCAGGAGTGGGTGTGGTCCCATTGTCCATTTTCTGGCTCCCACACTGAGGGATGGACACACATTCCAATGGCCAGGTTTCCAGCCATGGGAAAGGAGGAAATATCTATTGTGCTTTATGTTCCCCCATAGGCAGGGATTACAGCAAAGGTCTGGGGACAGATGCCTGAATACCAAGGATGCATAGAGATGACAGATTTGGGCCATGGCCGTTCTCACATGCTGGATATGGGCCCCGCTCTCTGGGTGGCTGACACGAGGTCTGGGCTCAGGCTGTGTCAGACACAGCACTAGTGGCCAGAGAAGTCTATATATTGGGGTTCTCTCCAGGGCCGAGTAAATTGATCCTCATGTAGGGTTTCTGGCCAGACTCACGAAGCACTTCTTTCTGTGGGGCAGGCAGAATGCTGCCTTATGGATCCAGAATTCCCTATCAAGAGGGTTTGGGGACAAATAGGGTGAGAATGCAATTGTAAACACCAGCTATGCTTAAATTGAGTGCCAAGCGGAAGTCAGTTTCAATGTGCAGCAGCTTATACGAGATATCCAGCACCTGAGTAAGGGCAGATGTCAGATATTTGCTCACACTGGAGTTTGTGTCTAGGATGACGACTAATGGAGGGGTGGCTTCAGGAGGCAATGGAGGATTACCCACGCTTAAGATTGTGAGATGCTCCAAACAACAAGGTTTCCTTCTAATGGACAGGAGGAGTCTGTTTTTTTTTCCTCCAGGGTCCCTCAAGTGGAAGTTTGCGTAGCAGAGCCTTCCCGCATGGATGACTGGAAAGCACATGTCCAATGACCATTGCAGCTGAGGAACATGACAGGTTCGTTTTGGTGGTTCTGGTGCCAAGTACCAAGGCCTTGAGTTGACTTGGAATCTCTTACAGATGTGTCCCAAAACTGGTTTGTTACAAGGGAGGTCTTAGAATGTATTGGTGGCTATGGGCCACGCTGAGGTTTTGGCACAGGTCGATGTGCACAGTTTCCATCTTGGGAGAGGAGATGTTCTGTTTTGTGGCTCAGGGTACATATGTTGTATCCTGACTTGGTATTCAAGAACAGGCCTCTGAGGATTGATGCTGGCAACCTAATCTAGAGATCCAATGATGTCCTTGGTGCCCATCAGGTTCAATTTTCTTACTAAGGACCATTGATATGGTTGTCTGACTGGATGTAGGTGATCAGGGTGTTTCAGACTGTGCATTTGCATCCAGAGCCACTTCCACTATTGGGGTGGGCTCAGGGGCCTTGCAGGTTTCTCCTAACTTGGAGGCTTTGGGGAACTGTGATGGGCACAGTTTCCTTGGGGATGGCAGGCCCAGTCCTGGGGTAAGGCTTCAGAGACCACCTCCTTGAGGATATGAGAGCCATGGTTTTGGGAGGGAAGTCTGCAAACACAAATTTGGGTCAGGGATAGTGGCAAGGTGATCGCGGGTCCAATGCATAGACCTAGAAGGCATCACGTCAGGAACTGTAATTAGGGTGACTGAAAGCTGGTAGCACAGGCATTTCTATCTGGATTGTGTGTCCAGGATGGGCTCTGAATGTAGACGTGGTCTCATGGTTCAATGGGAGACTTTTCCTCTCTAAGGATCCTGGTGGATCCCCATAGATTGGTGGTTTTTCAGAGAAGAAAAGAGTGCTCTTTTCCATCTTAGGGGTGCTCCAAAACAGGGAAGAATGCTGTTTTCCAACTTAGGCTTATGCCAAAACAGGGATTCCAGAGACGGGCTCTGGGTCTGGGTGCCCGGATATCCCACCAAGTGTTAGGATTTGGGCCTAGGGGCATTCCAGGCCTGCAATGCAGGATCCTAATGGTGTAACAGAGAGGGCTTGTTTGAAAGCATGCTCAGGCTGAGGGTCATCATGCCTCTTTGTGCCCAGGGGGGCCCTCAGGAGAGGGCGTAGTCTCATTGGCCATATAGCTGGATCCCAATTTGAGGGTTGGACACCCATTGCAACAGCCAGGCTTCCTGCAATGGAAAGAGGAGTTCTCTATTGTGCTTCAGGTTCCCCCATTGGCAGGGTTACAGGAAAGGTCTGTGGAAAGTTGCCTTAATACCAAGGATGTGTACAGATGACAGGCTAAGAATTCCCAGGTAACAAAACAGCATTGTTACCCATATTCATGACATTCCATGTAGAAATAAGCCCTTAGTACTTCGCCCCAGAGCCACCAGAATGAACTTGCCATGTTCCTAAGCTGCAATGGTCAGTGGAGGTGTGGTTTCCAGGCAACCATACGGGGGTGCTCTGCTACACAAACTTTGCAATTGGCGGGGACCCTTGAGACAAAAAAACAGAATGCCCCTGTCCGGTAGAAGGAAACCTTCTGTTTGGAGCATCTCACAAGCCCCAGCGTGGGAAATCCTCCATTTCCTCTTGAAGCCACCACTCCATTTGTCAGTCATCATAGACACAAACTCCAGCATGAGCAAACATCTGACATCCGCCCTTACTCAGTTGCTGGATTTCAATTCGATCGCTGCACACTGGAACTGCCTTTAGTTTGACTGAATTAAGCCATAGCTTGGGTTTACAATTCCATCCTCAGCCTACTGGTCCACAAGCCCTATTGTGAGGGAATTCTGGAGCTACAACACAATATTCTGCCTTCCCCATAGAAAGAAAAAGGGCCTGGAGAGTCTGCCCAGAAACTCCATATGATGGTCAATCTTCTCGGTGCTAGACGGAACCCTGATTCATAGGCTGCCCTGGGCACTAGTGCTGTGTCTGACATAGCCGGAGCCAGGACCTAGTGTCAGCCACTGAGAGATCAGGGCCCATATCCAGCATGTGAGACCAGCTATGGCCCAAGTCTGTCTTCTCTTCTATTCTTGGTATTCAGGCATCTGTACCCACACCTTTGCTGAAATCCTTGCCATTGGGGAAACCTGTAGCACAATAGAGAACTCCTCCTTCCCCATGGAAGGTATTCTGACAGTTGGGATAGTTGCTCAACCCTCAAAGTGGAAGGCAGCTCCATGGCCAAGGAGACCATGTGCACTCATGTTGGCTTACCCGGGCACAAGCAGGCATTGTGACCTCAGCCTGAGCATGCTTTCAACCAAACGCTCTCAATTGCATCTCTGGGACCCCGAATTGCAGGCCTAGTACACACCTAGGCCCAAATCCTAACCCTGGTGGGATTTTACAGGGGCCCAGACACAGAGCCCATCTCTGGAATCCCTATTTTGGGGGACCCTTAAGATGGAAAACAGCACTCTTCCCTTCCCCGAGATAGTCACCAAACTCTTGGTAGCCACCAGGATCCTTGAGTGGAAAAATCTGCCATAGACCCATGAGAACACACCTGCATTCCGAGGCCATCCTGGACATACAATCCAGATACATATCATGTGCTATCACCTTTGAGTCATCGGATTTACAGTTCCTGACGAGCTGCCTTCCAGGTCTATGCATTGGGCCTGCAATCACCTTGCCATTAACCTAAACTGAGTTTGTGTTTGCAGACTTCCTTCCTAAAACCATGGCTCACATGACCTCCAGGTTCTGGCATCTGAAGCCACACCACAAGACTGTGCATGGGATCCTCAAGGAAACTGTGCCCATCACTTTTGCCCGATACCTTTAGATTAGGAGAAACCTGCAAGGCCCCTGAGCGCAGCCAAATAATGGAGGCCGCTCTGGGCACAAATGCACAGTCTGCGACACCCTGATCCCCTCCATACAGGCAGACACCCAAGTCAATGCTCCTGAGTCAGAAGATTGAACCTGACATGCCCCGAGGACTTCATTGGCACACTAGATTAGGTTTACAGGTATCTGTCATCAGAGGCCTGCTCTGGAATATCAACTTATGATAAAATATATAGTCCCTGAGCCACAGAACAGAATATGTCCTCCCCAAAAAGGAAGCCATGCTCCTGGAATTGTGTCATACCCTTAGGGTATTTGGATCCTGAATGGCCCCTTAGCAACCAGCACATTCTATGATATTCCTGGTAACAAACCATCATTGTGCCCCATCTTCATGAGACTCCATGTCAACTCAAGGTCTCGATATATTGCCCCAGAGCCACCAGAATGCACCTGCCATGTTCCTCAGGTGCAATGGTCAATAGAGGGGTGATTTCCAGGCATCCCTGTGGGGTTCTCTGCTACAAAACTTTCCACATGGAGAAACCAGAGAAAACAAACCAGACTTCTCCTGTCCGGTAGAAAGAAACTTTGCTATTTGGAGCATCTCACAAGCCCCAGCATGGGAAATCCTCCATGGCCTCTTGACGCCACCCTTCCATTTGTGGGTAATCACAGACACAAACTCCAGTGTGAGCAAACATCTGACATCCACCCTTACTCAGGTGCTGGATATTCGAAACGGCAGCTGCACACTGGAACTGCCTTTTGCTTTTCACTGAACTTAACCATAGCTTTGTATTACTATTCTATCCTCACCACACTGGTCCACAATATCTCTTGATAGGGAATTCTGGAGCCACAACGCAGTATTCTGCCTTCCACATAGAAAGAATAAGGACCTGTTGAGTCTGCCCAGAAACCTCACATGAGGATCAATCTACTCAGACCACGAGGCAACCCTGATTAATAGATTTCCCTGACCACTAGTGCTGTGTCTGACAGAGTCTAAGCCCCGACCTCGTGTCAGCCACCCAGAGTTGAGGGCCCATATTTAGCATGAGAGATCGGCTATGGCCCTGGGCCATCATCTGTACCCATCCTTGGTATCCAGTCATCTGTCCCCCAAACTTTGCTGGAATTCCTGCCAATGGCGAACCTGAAACACAATAGAGAACACCTCCTTCCCCATGGCAGGAATATTGGTTGTCCAACCCTCAGCGTGGGAGCCAGCTGCATGGCCAAGGAGACCATGCCCACTCCTGAGGGCCGACATGGGCACAGGCAGGCATGGTGATCCTCAGCCTGAGCATGTTTTCAAACAAACACTCTCAGTTGCTCCTCCAGTACCAGCATAGCAGGCCTGGTATGCCCCTAGGCCCAAATCCTAACCCTTGGTGGGATTTTCCAGGTGCCCAGACCCAGAGTCCATCTCAGAATCCCTGTTTGGGGCACCATTAAGATGGAAAACAGCACTCTTCCCTTCCCTGAGAAAGGCACCAAACTATTGGGAGCCGCCAGGATCCTTAGAGAGAAAAAATCTCCCATGGACCCATGAAAACAAACCTGCATTCTGAGGCCATCCTGTCCACACAATCCAGAGAGAAAAGTCTTTGCTACCGCCTTCGAGTCATCCTATTTACATTTCCTGACGAGCTGCCCTCCATGTCTATGCATTGGGCCTGTGATCATCTCGACACTAACCCTAACCCCAGTTTGTGTTTGCCGACTTCTCTCCCAAAACCATGGCTTACATGCCCACCAGGATGTGGTCCCTCAAGCCACATCACAGGAAAGTTCCTGCCATCCTCAAGAAAACTGTGCCCATCAGGTTGTCCAAACCCTCCAGATAAGGAGAAACCTGCCAGGCCCTTGTACCCACCCCAATATTGGAGGTTGCTCTGGATGCAAACGTGCAGTCTGAAACACCCTGAGCACCTCCATCGAGGCAGAAAGCCAAGTCAATGGTTCTGAGTCAGATGATTGAACCTGACATGCCCCTAGGACTTCACTGGAACCCTAGATTGGGTCTTCAGACATCTGTTCTCAGAGTCCTGTTCTGGAATACCAAGTTATGATACAACATGTGGTCCCTGATTCCCACAACAGAACATCTCCTGTCTCCAGAAGGAAAATGTGCTCTTGGATCTATGTCCAACTTTCAGGGTAGATGGATCCTGCATGACCCATTAGCCCCAGCACCTTCTATGATCTCCCTGGTAACAAACCAGCATTGTGACCCAACTTCCTGAGACTTGATGCCAACTCAAGGTGTTGGTACTTTGCCCAAGAGCCATGAAACGAATCTGCCATGTTCCTCAGGTACAAAGGTCAATGGACGTGTGCTTTCTAGGCATCCAAGAGGTAGTTCTCTGCTACACAAAAATTCCACATAGGGAACCCTAGAGCAAACAAATAAGACTGCTCCTGTCAGGTTGAAGGAAACCTTGGTTGTTTGGAGCATCTCACAAGCCCCAGCCTGGGAAGTCCTCCACATTCTCTTGATGCCAACCCTCCATTTGTTAGTCATCATAGACACAAATTCCAGCATGAGCAAACATCTGACATCTGCTCTTACTCAGGTGCTGGATATTCGAATCAGTCACGCACACTGGAAATACCTTTCACTTGACACTGTATTCTTGCATAGTTTGGGATTACAATTCCATCCTCACCCTACTGGACTGCAAGTCCTCTTGAGAGGGAATTAGGGAGACAAAACGCAACATTCTGCCTTCCCCATAGAAAGAAGAAGGGCCTGGTGAGTCTGCCCAGAAACTCCCCATGAAGATCAATCTACTTGGCCCTCGAGGGAACCCCGATTTATACTTTGCGCTGGCCACTAGCGCTGTGTCTGAGAGAGCCTGAGCCCCAACCTCGTGCCAGCCACCCAGAGTGTGGGGCCCTTATCCAGCATGTGGGACTGGCCATGGCCCAGTCATCTCTACCCATCCTTGGTATTCCGGCAACTATCCCAGATCTTTGCTGGAATCCCTACCAGTGGGGGAACCTGAAGCACAATTGAGAACTCCTCCTTCCCCATGGCAGGAAGCCTGGCTGTTGCTATGGGTGCCCAACCCTCAGAATTAGAACCAGGTGCATGGCCAATGAGACAACGCCCAATCATAAGGGCCGCCTGGGCCAAAGCAGGCATTGTGTCCCTCAACCTTAGCATGCATTCAAACAAATGCTCTCAGTTGTTTCTGCAGGGTCCCGCATCGCAGGCCTGGTATGCCCTTAGGACCAAATCCTAACACTTCGTGGGATTTTCCATGCCAACATAACCAGAGCCCGTCTCTGGAATCTCTGTTTTGAAGCACCCCTATGATGGAAAACAGCACTCTTCCCTCCCCTGAGAAAACTATTAGGAGCTGCCAGGATGCGTAGAGAGGAAAAATCTCCCAGGGCTCCATAAGACCACACCTTCATTCCGAGGCCATCCGGGACACACAATCCAGATACAAGGGACTGTGCTACCACCTTCGAATCACCTGGTTTACAGTTCCAGACGAGCTGCCCTACAGACCTACGCATTGGGCCTGTGATCACCTCGCCATTAACCCTACCGCAAGTTTGTGTTTGCAGACTTCTTTCCCAAAACCATGGCTCACATGCCCTCTATGATGGGTCTCTGTAGCCACACCACAGGAAAGATCCTGCTATCCCCAATGAAACTGTGTCCATCACAGTTGCCCAAACCCTCCAGATTAGGAGAGACCTGCAAGTCCCCTAAGCCGAGTCCAATATTGGAGGCCACTCTGGACACAAATGCACAGTGTGCAACACCCTGATCACCTCCATCCAGGAAGACACCCAAGTCAATGGTCCTGAGTCAGAAGTTTGGTCCCTGAACACCACAATAGAATATCTCCTGTCCCCAGATGGAATTCGTGCTCTTCAACTTGTGTCAAGGGTCGGGGTATATGAATTATGCACAGCCCCTTAGCCCCAAGCACATTCTAAGATCTCTCTGGTAACAAACAAACAGCATTGTGATCCATCTTCATGAGATTCCATGTCACTTCAAGTCCTTGGTAATTCGCCCCAGAGCCACCAGAATGAACCTGCCATGTTCCTCACCTGATATGGTCAGTGGAGGTGTGCTTTCCAGGCATCCATGTGGGAGTGCTCTTCTACTTATTCTTTCCACATGTGGGACCCTGGAGCAAACAAACCTGACTGCCACTGACCAGTAGAAGGGAACCCTCTGTTTGGAGCATCTCAGAAGCACCAGCAGGAGAAATCCTCCATGGCCCTTGACACAACCCCTCCATTTGTCAGTCATCATAGACAAAAACTCCAGCATGAGAAAACATCTGAAATCTGCCGTTATTTAGATTCTGCATTTTCTTTTCCACCACTGCACACTGGAACTGCGTTTCACTTGACACTGAATTTAACAATAGCTTGGGTTTAGAATTCCATCCTCAGCCTCCTGGTCTGCAAGCCCTCTAGAGAGGGAATTTGGAGCCACAAGGCAACATTCTGCATTCCCACTAGAAAGAAATAGGGCCTGGTGAATCTTCCCAGAAACTCCACATGAGGATCAATCTACTTGGAAATCGATGGAACCTTGATTTATAGGCTGTCCTGTGCACTAGTACTAGTACTAGTACTAGTACTGTGTCTGACAGAGCCTGAGCCAAGACCTAGTTTCAGGCACCCAGAGATATGAGCCCATATCCAGCATGTGAGATTGGCCAGGGCCCAATTACATCATCTCTACCCATCCTTGGTATTCAGGCACCTGTCCCCAGACCTTTTATGTAATCCCTACCAATGGGGTAACCTAAAGCACAATAGAGAACTCCTCCTTCCCCATGGTAGGAATCCTGGCTGTTGATATGGGTGTTCAAACCTCAAAGTGGGAGCCAGCTGCATGGCCAAGGAGACAATGCCCACTCATGAGGGCTGCCCTGGGCACAAGTAGCCATTGTAACCCTCAGCTTGATCAAGCCTTCAAAAAAATGCTCTTAGTTGCACCTCCAGGATCCTGCATTGCAGGCCTGATATACCCTTAAGCCCAAATCCTAACACATCGTGGGATGTTCCATGTGCACATACCCAGAGCCCGTCACTGGAATCCCTGTTTTGAGGCACCCCTAAGATGGAAAACAGCACTCTTCACTTCCCTGAGAAAGCCACCAAACTAATGGGATCCCCCAGGATCCTTGAGAAGAAGAATCTCCCATGGTCCATGAGTCCACACCTGTATTCCGAGGCCAGCGTGGATATGCTATCCAGATACAAGAGACTGTGCTACTGGCTTTGAGTCACCTGATTTACAGTTCCTGAAGTGCTGCCCTCCAGATCTTTGAATTGGGGCTGTGAACACCTCTCCATTAACCTTATCCCGAGTTTGTGTTTGCAGATCTCTCTCTAAACACCATTGCTCACATGTCCTCCAGGATGGGGCCCCTAGAGTCACACCACAAGACTGTGCTTGCCATCCCCAAGGAAACTGGGCCCATCACAGTTGCCCAAACCCTCCTGATTAGGAGAAACCTGGAAGGCTCCTGAGCACATCCCAATATTGGAGGCTGCTCTGGATGCAAATGCACAGTCTGAAACACCCTGATCACCTCCATCCAGGCAGACACCCAACTCAATGGTCCTGAGTCAGATAATTGAACCTGACATGGCCCTAGGACCTCATTGGAAGAGGGATTAACTTTTCAGGCACTTGTCCTCAGAGGCCTCTTCTGGAATACCAACTTATGATACAAATTATGGCCCCTGAGCCCCAGGGTGGGAAATCCTCCATGGCCTCTTGACGCCACCTCTCCATTTGTTGGTCATGATAGACACAAACTCCAGCCTGAGCAAACATCTGACATCCGCCCATATTCAGGCGCTGATATTGGAATCAGCTGCTGCACACTGGAACTGCCTTTCGCTTTGCAATGAATTTAAGCCTAGCTTCAGACTACAATTTTATCCTCACCCTACTGGTCTGCCATATCTCTTGATAGGGAATTCTGGAGCCACAACGCAACATTCTGCCTTCTTCATAGATAGAAGGACCTGGTGAGTCTGCCCATAAACTGCACATGAAGATCAATATACTCAGCCCAGGAGGGAACCCCTATTTATAGTTTGCCCTAGCCACTAGTGCTGTGTCTGACAGAGCCTGAGCCCCTACCTCGTGTCAGCAACCCAGAGGGTGGGGCCCACATTAACCATGTGAGACCGGCCATGGCCCAGGGCTGTCATTACTACCCATCCTTGGTATTCAGGCATCTGTCCCCTAGATCTTAGCTGGAATCCCTACCAATGGGGGGACCTGAAGCACAATAGAGAATTCATCCTTCGCCATGGCAGGAATCCTGGCTTTTGGATGGGTGTCCAACCCTAGGAATGGGAACTGGCTGCATGGCTGAGTAGACATCGCCCAATCCTGATGGCCTCCGGGGCACAAGCAGGCATTGGGACCCTCAGCTTGACCATACTTTCAAACAAACGCTCTCAGTTGCACCTCCAGGATCCCGCATTGCAGGCCTGGTATGGCCCTAGGCCTAAATATTAACCCTTGGTGGGATTTTCCAAGCACTTAGACCCAGAGCTCATCTCTGGAATGCCTGTTTTGGGGCACGCCTAAGCTGGAAAACAGTACTCATCCCTTCCCGGAGAAATCCAACAAACTATTGAGAACCGCCAGGATCCTTGAGAGGAGAAATCTCCCATGGACCCTTGAGACAACACCTGCAATAAAGGCCATTCTGGAAATTAAATCCAGATACAATTACCTGTGCTACCACCTTTGAGTTACGTGATTTACAGTTCCAGACTTGCTGCCCTCCTGGTCTATGGATTGGGACTATGATCACCTTGCCACTAACCCTAACCTAAGTTTGTGTTTGCAGACTTCTCTCTCAAAATCATGGCGCACATGTCCTCCAGGATGGGGTCTCTGGAGTCACACCACAGGACAGTTCCTGCAATCCCCAAGGAAACTGCCCATCACAGTTGTCCAAAAACCCCATATAAGGAGAAACCTGCAAGGAACCTGAGCCAACCCTAGTATTGGATGCCACTCTGGACACAAATGCACAGTCTGAAACACCCTCATCACCTGCATCCAGTCAGACACCAGAGTCAATGATCCTGAGTCAGAAGATTGAATGACATTCCCCTAGGGTCTCATTCAAACCCTTTATTAGGTTTTCAGGCTTCTGTCCTCAGAGACCTGTTCTGGATTACCAATTTATGATACAACATATGGCCGCTGAGCCCCACAACAGAATATCTCCTGCCCCCAGAAGCAATCCGGGCTCTTGGGCCTGTGTCAAATCCTCAGGCTAGATGAATCCTGCATGGCCCATTAACCACCAGCACATTCTAAGATCTCCCTGGTAAGAAACCAACATTTTGACCCATCTTCATGAGGTTCCATGTCCAATCCAGTCTTTATTTCTTCACCTCAAAGCCACCAGATGCCATGTTCCTTCACTGTCATGGTCAATGAAGGTGTGCTTTCCAGTCACCCATGTGGGAGATCTATGTTATCCGATCTTTCGACATGGGGAACCATGGAGGAAACAAATCAGACTGCCCCTGTCTGGTAGAAGGAAACCTTGCTGTTTGGAGCATCTCAAAAACACCAGATTGGGAAATCCTCCATAACCTCTTGACGCCACCCCTCCATTTTTGTGTCATCATAGACACAAACTCCAGCATGAGCAAATATCTGACATCCACCCTCACTCAAGTGCTGAATATTGGATTCAAACATTGCACACTGGAAATTTCTTTCGCTTGATACAGAATGTAACCATAGCTTAGGTTTACAATTCCATCCTCAGCCTCCTGGTCCACAAGCCCTCTTGATAGTGAATTCTAGAGCCACAAAACAGCATTCTGCCTTCCCCTTACAAACAAGAAGGGCCTGGTGAGTCTGCCCAGAAACCATACATGAGGATCAATCTGCTCGGCACTCGAGGGAACCCCAATTTATAGGCTGCCCTGGGCACTAGTGCTGTGTCTGACAGAGCCTGAGCCAAGACCTAGTGTCAGCCACCCAGTGATCGGGGCCCATATCCACGATTTGATACTGGCCATGGCCCATGTCCATCATCTTTACCCATCCTTGGTATTCAGGCCTCTGTCCCCAGACCTTTGCTGGAATCCCCGCTAATGGGGGAACCTGACGCACTATAGAGAACTCCTCTTTCCCCATGGCAGGATTCTGGCTGTTGGGATGGTTTTCCAACCCTCAAAGTGGGAGCCAGCTGCATGGCCAATGTGACCACGCCCACTCATGAGGGCCACCTGGGCATAAGCAAGTATTGTGACCCTCAGCCTGAGAATGATTTCAAACAAGCCCTCTCAGTTGCACCTCCAGGATCCTGCATGCAGGCCTGGTAAGCCACTAGGCCCAAATCCTAACACTTGGTGGGATTTTCCAGGGGACCAAAGCCAGAGTCGGTCTCTGGAATCCATATTTTGGGGCACCCCTAACATGAAAAAAAGCACTCTTCCCTTCCCCGAAAAAGCCACCAACTATTGGGAGCCACCAGGATCCTTAGAGAGGAAAAATCTCCCATAGACCCATGAGGCCACAACTGCATTCTGAGGCCATCCTGCACACAATACAGAGAAAAAAGCCCGTGATTCTGCCTTTGAGTCACCCGATTAACAGTTCCTGAAGAGCTGCCATCCATGTCTATGCATTGGGCCTGTGATAACCTTGCCACTAACCCTAACCCAAGTTTGTGTTTTCAAACTTCCCTCCCAAAATCATGGCTCACATGCCCTCCAGTTTGTGATAACTGGAGCCACACCACGGGATTGTACCTGTCTTCCCAAAGGAAACTGTGATTGTCACTATTAAACAAACACTCTAGATTAGGAGAAACCTGCAAGGCCCCTAATCCCAGCCCAATATTGGAGGCCACTCTGGACGCAAATGCACAGTCTGACACACCATATCACCTACATCCAGGCTGATATCCAAGTCAATGGTCCTCAGACAGAAGATTGAACCTGACATGCTCCTAGGATTCACTGGAACACTAGAATAGGTTTTCAGGTATCTGTACTAAGAAGGCTGTTCTGAATATCAATGTATGATACAATATGGTCACTGAGCCACACAAAAGAACATCTCCTGTCCTTAGAAGAAAGCTGTGCTCTGGACCTGTGTCAAACACTCTGGGTAGATGAATCCTTCAAGGCCCCCTGGCAACCAGCACATTCTATGATCTCCCTGACAACATACCAGCATTGTGACCCATCTTCATGAGACTCCATGACAACTCCAGCCCTTGGTACTTCGGCCCAGAGCCACCAGAATGAAACTGCCATGTTCCTCTGCTGCCATGGTCAATGTAGGTGTACTTTCCAGGCATCCAACGGGAGTGCTTTGATACCAACTTTCCACATGGGGAACCCTGGAGGAAACAAACCAGACTCCCCTGTACGGTAAAAGGAATCTTTTCTGTATGGAGTATCTCAAGCCTGAGGGTGGGTAATCCTCCATGGCCTCTTGAGGCCACCCATCCATTTGTTGGTCATCATAGACACTAACTCCAGCGTGAGCAATCAACTGACATCTGCACTTACTCAAGTGCTGGATATTTGAATCAGCTGCTACACACTGGAATTGCCTTATGCTTGGCACTGAATTTAAAAGTAGCTTGGCGGGACGCCTGGGTGGCTCAGTTGGTTAAACAGCTGCCTTCGGCTCAGGTCATGATCCCAGCGTCCTGGGATCGAGTCCCACATCAGGCTCCTTGCTCCGCAGGGAGCCTGCTTCTCCGTCTGACTCTGCCTTCCACTCTGTCTGCCTGTGCTTGCTCTCGCTCGCTCTCTGACAAATAAATAAAATCTTGAAAAAAAAAAGTAGCTTGGGTTTGCAATTCCATCCTCACCCTGGTGTTCAGTAAGCTCTCTTGATAGGGAATTCTGAAGCCACAACACAGCATTCTGCCTTCCCCATAGCAAGAAAAAACAGCCTGGAGAGACTGCCCAGAAACCCTACATGAGGATAAATCTACTCGACCCTCGAGTGAACCCCATTTATAGGTTTACCTGGCCACTAGCGCTGAGTCTGACAGAACCTCGTCTCTGACCTCGTGTCAGGACCCAGAGACTGGGCTCCAACTCCAGAATGTGAGACCAGCCATGTCCCAGGGCTGTCATCTCTACCCATTCTTGATTCAGGCATCTGTCCCCAGACATTTGCTGAAATCCCTGCCAATGGGGGAACCAGAAGCACAATAGGGAAATCCTCCTTCCCCATGGCAGGAATGATGGCTCTTGGGATGGGTTTCCAGACCTCAGAGTGGTAGCCAGCTGAATGGCCAATGATAACCCGCCCACTCATGAGGGCCGCCCTGGACACAAGCAGGCATTGTGACCCCCAACATGAGCATGCTTTCAAACAAACACTCTCAGTTGCATTCCAGAATCCAAATTTGCAGGCCTGATATGCCCCTAAGCACAAATCATAACACCTGGTGGGATTTTTCAGGGGCCCAGAAACACAGCCTGTCTCTGGAATCCCTGTTTTGGGACACCCCTAAGATGGAAAATAGCACTCTCCCCTTCGCCAAGAAAGCCACCATAGTATAGGGAGCCGCTAGGATCCTTGAGAGGAAAAATCTCCCATGGATCCATGAGACCACACCTGCATTCCGAGGCCATCCTGGACACAAAAGCCAGATACACAAGCCTGTGCTACCACCTTCAAGGCAACTAATTTATAGTTCCAGACGAGCTGCCCTCCAGGTCTATGCATTGGGCCTGCGATCACCTCACCGCTAACCTTAACCCGAGTTTGTGCTTACAGACTTCTATCCCGAAACCATGGCTCATATTTCCTCCAGGATGGGGTCTCTGGAGCCACACCAAAGGACTGTGCCTGCCATCCCCAAGGAAAATGTGTCCGTCACATTTGCCTAAAACTTCGAGATAAGGAGAAACCTGCAAGGCCCCTGAGCCCACCCCAATACTGGAGGCCCCTCTGGACACAAATGTGCAGTCTGAAATACGCTGATCACCTGAATCCAGGCAGATACCCAAGTCAGTGTTTCTCAGTCAGAAGATTGAACCTGACATGCTCCTATGACCTCATTGTAACCCCTGATTAGGTTTTCAGGCATCTGTAATCAGAGACCTGTTCTGGAGTACCAACTTAAGATACAACATATGGTCCCTGATCCCCACAATAGAACATCTCCTTTCTCTAGATGGAAGCCGTGCTCTTGAAACTGTGTCAAACCCTCAGGGTAGATGAATCCTACTTGGCCCGTAGCCACCAGCAGATTCTAAGATCTCACTGGTAACAAGCCAGCATTGTGAGCCATCTTCATGAGATTCCATGTCAACTACAGGTTTTGGTACTTCACCCCAGAGCCTTCAGAAAGAACCTGTCATGTTCCTCAGCTGCAATGTTCAGTGGAAGTGTGCTTTCCAGGCATCCATGTGGGAGTGCTCTGCTACCCAAACTTTCCACATGGGGGACTCTCGAGCAAACAAATCTGACTGCCCTGTCCTGTAGAAGGAAACCTGGCTGTTTAAAGCATCTCACACGCTCAAGTGTGGGAAATCCTCTATGACCTCTTTTCAACTCCTCTCCATTTGTCGGTCATTATAGACACAAACTCCAGCTTGAGCAAACATCTGACGTCTGCGCTTACTCAGGTGCTGGATATTCGAATCAGCCGCTGCACACTGGAAATGCCATTCGCTTGTCACTGAATTTATTCATAGCTTGGGTTTACAATTCCATCCTCACCCTACTGGTCCACAAGCCCTCATGATAGGGAATTCTGCAGCCACAACACAGCATTCTGCCTTCCCAATAGAAAGAAGAAGGGCCTGGTGAGTCTGCCCAGAAACTCCACATTATGATCAGTCTACTTGTCCCTTGAGGGAACCCTGAATTATAGACAGCCCTGGCCCCTAGTGTTGTGTCTGACAGAGCCTAAGCCCCGACCTCGTGTCAGCCACCTAGAAGGCGGGGCCCATATCCCGCATGTTAGACTGGCCACGGAACAGAGCCGTCATCTTTACCCATCCTTGGTATTCAGGCATGTGTCCCCAGACCTTTCCTGGAATCCCTACCAATGAGGGAACCTGAATCACAATAGAGAAATCCTCATTCCCCATGGCAGGATTCCTGTAAGTTCGGAAGGGTGTCCAACACTCAGAGTGTTAGCCTACTGAATGGCCATTGAGACCACCCCCATTCCTGAGGGCCACCCTATGCAAAAGCTTGCATAGTGACCCTCAGCCTGAGCATGCTTTCAAACAAACGCTCTCAGTTGTATCTCCATGACTTGCATTGGAGGCCTGGTAAGCCCCTATGCCCAAATCATAACCCTTGGTGGGTATTTCCAGGTGCCCAGAGCCAGAGCACTTCTCTGCAATCCCTGTTATGGGACACCCTTAATATGGAAAACAGAACTCCTTCCTCTCTGAGAAAGCCACCACATTATAAGGAGCCGCCAGGATATTTGAGAGGAAATATCACCCATGGACACCTGAGACCACACCTGCATTCTTAGTCCATCGTGGATACACAATCCAGATAAAAAAGCCTGTGCTACCTCCTTTGAGGCATGCGATTTACATTTCACACGGAGCTTCCCTCCAGGAGTATGCATTGGGCCTACAATCACTTCGCCACTAAACCTAACCCGCATTTGTGTTTGCAGACTTCCCTCCCAAAACCATGGCTCTCATGCCCTCCAGCATGGGGTCTCTGGAGCCACACCACAGGACTGTGCCCACCATTGCCAAGGAAACTGTGCCCATCAAATTGCCCTATCTTTCCAGATTAGGAGAAACCTGCAAGGCCCCTGAGCCTACCCCAATACTGGTTGCCACTCTGTACACAAATGCACAGTCTGGAACACCCTGATCACCTACATCTAGGCAGACTTTGAAGTCAATGATACTGAGTCAGAGGATTGAACCTGACATTCCGTTAGGATTTTATTGGAACCCTAGATTAAATTTTCAGGCATCTATCCTCAGAGGCCTGTTCTGCAATATCAAATTATGATACATTTGGTCCGTTAGCCCCACATCAGAACATCTCTGGTCCGAGAAGGAAACCGTGCCCTTTGACCAGTGTCAAACCCTCAGGGTAGATGCATCCTACATGGTCCCTTAGCCACCAGCACACTGTAAGGTCTCCATGGTAACAAACCTGCATTATGACCCATCTTCATGAGACTTCATGTCAACTCCAGGCCTTGGTAATTCGCCCAAGAGCCACCAGAACGAATTGGCCATGTTTCTCAGCTGCAATTTTAATGGAGGTGTGCTTTTCAGGCATCCACGTGGGAGTGCTCTGCTACCCAAACTTTCCACATGGGGGACCCTGGAGCAAATAAACCAGTCTCCCCCTGTGTGGTAGAAGGAAACTTTGCTGTTTGAAGCATCTCACAAGCCCCAGCATGTGAAATCCTCCATGGCCTCTTGACGCCACCCGTCCATTCATCGGTCATCATAGACATAAACTCCAGCATGAGGAAATGTCTGACTTTCACCTTTACTCAGGTGCTGGATATCTGGAATCAGACACTGCACAATGGAACTGCCTTTTGCTTGGCACTGAATTGAACCTTAGCTTGAGTTTACAATTCCATCCTCACCCTACTGGTCCCCAAGCCCGCTTGATAGGGAATTCTGGGGCCACAACGCAGCTTTTTGCCTTCCCTTTAGAAAGAAGAAGGGCATGGTGATTCTGCCCAGAAACTCTGCATGAGGATCAATCTGCTCAGCCCTTGAGGGACCCCTGATTCATACTCAGCCCTGACCACTAGTTCTGTTTCTGACAGAGCCTGAGTGCTCAATTCATGTCAGCTACTCAGAGAGTCAGGCATGTGAGACTGGCCATGTCTCAGGTCCCTCATCTCTACCCATCCTTGGTATTCAGGCATCTGTCCCCAGACATTTGCTAGAATACCTGCTAATGGGGGAACCTGAGGCACAATAGAGAATTCTTCCTTTTCCATGGCAGGAATCCTGGTAGTTGGGATGGTTGTCCTACATTAAAGTGGTAGCCAGCTGCATGGCCAAGGAGACAACTCCCACTCATAAGGGCTGCCCTAATCACATCAGGCATTGTGACACTCAGACTAGCATGCTTTCAAACAAACGCTCTCAGTTGTACCTCCAAGTCACACATTGTAGGCCTGGTACTCCCCTAGGCCGAAATCCTAATCCTGGTGGGATTTTCCAAGCACCCAGACTCACAGCCCTTCTCTGGAATCCCTTTTTGGGGAACATCTAAGATTGAAAACAGCACTCTTCCATTCAAACGAGAAAGCCACCATACTATTGGGAGCTTCCAGGATCCATAGAGAGGAAAATACTCTCATGGAAACATTAGAACACACCTGCATTCCAAGGCTATCATGGACACACAATCCAGATACAAAAGCCAGTGCTAGTGCCTTCGAGGTACGTGATTTACAGTTCCTGACAATCTGCCCTCCAGGTCTATGCATTGGGCCTACGATCACCTCGCAACTCAACCTAATCCGAGTTTGTGATTGCAGACTTCTCTCCCAAAACCATGGCTTACATGCCTTCCACGATGGAGTCTCTGGAGCCACACCACAGGACTGTGCCTGCCACCCCCAAGGAAACCGTGCCCACAAATTTGCCTAAACCTTCAAGATTAGGAGAAACCTGCAAGGCCCCAGAGCCCACCCCAATATTGGAGGCCACTCTGTACACAAAGGCACAGTCAGAAACACCCTGGTTGCCTACATATAGGCAGACACCGAAGTCAATGGTCCTGAGTCTGATGATTCAACCTGAAATTCCCCTTGGACTTCATTGGAACCCTAGATGAAGTTTTTAGGCATCTGTCCTCAGAGGCCTGTTCTGGAATACCAACTTATGATACAACATTTGGTCCGTGAGCCCCACAACAGAACATCTCCGATACCCAGAAAGAAACCGTGTTCTTCGACCGGTGTCAAACCATCAGGATAGACTAATCATACATGGCCCCTTAGCCACCAGCACATAGTAAGATTTCCGTGGTAACAAAACTGCATTGTGACCCAACTTCATTAGAATCCAGGCCTTGGTAATTTGCCCTAGAGCAACCAGAAAGAACCTGCCATGTTCCTTAGGTGCAATGGTTAATGTAGGTGTGCTTTCCAATATCCACATGCGAGTACTATGCTACCCAAACTTTGCACATGGGGGAACCTGGTGTAAACAAACCAGACCTCCCCTGTCCAGTAGAAGGAAACCTTATGTTTGGATCAACTCACAGGCCTCAGCGTGTAAACTGCTCCATGGCCTCTTGATGCCACCACTCCATTGGTCGGTCATCATAGACACAAACTCCAGTCTAAGCAAACATCTGACATGCACCCTTATCCCAGTGCTGGATGTCTTGAATAAACCACTGCACATTGGAACTGCCTTCCACTTGGCACTGAATTGAACCATAGCTTGTGTTTACAATTCCATCCTCACCTGACTGGTCCCTAAGCCCTCTTGATAGGGAAATCTGGGGCCACAACGCAGCATTCTGCCTTCCCCATCGAATGAAGAAATGCCTGGTGAGTCTGCCCTGAAAACCCACATGAGGATCAATCAGGTCGGCCCTCGAGTCAACACCGATTTATAGGCTGCCATGGCCACTAGTGCCGTGTCTGACAAAGCCTGAGCTCGACTGAGGTTCAGCCACTAAAGAGCAGGCCCCATATCTAGCATTTGGGATTGCCATGGCCAAAGTATGTCATCTCTACCCATCCTTGATATTCAGGCACCTGTCCCCAGACCTTGGCAGGGATCCCTGCCAATTAGGGAACTTGAAGCACAATAGAGAACTCTTCTTTCCCCATGGCAATAAACCTGGCTTTTGGGATGGGTGTTCTACCCTCAAAGGGGGAGCCAGTTACAAAATCAATGACACCACACACACTCCTGAGGACTACCCTTGGCACAAACAGGCATTGTGACCCTCACCCTGAGCATGCTTTCAAAAAATCCCTCTCAGATTCACCACAATGATCCCTCATTTCAGGCCTGGTATGCCTGTAGGTTCAAATCATAAAACTTGGTGGGATTTTCGAGGTGCCCAGACCCAGAGACCATCTCTGGAATTTTTGTTTTGGTGCACCCTTCAGATGGAAAACAGCACTCATCCCTTCCCCAAAAATGTCACCAAATTATGAGGAGCCACCAGGATCCATAGAGAGGCAATGTCTCCCATGGACCCATGAGAACACACCTGCATTCCGAGGCCATCCTGGACACACAATCCGGAGAGAAAAGCCTGTGCTACTGCCTTCCATTCACCCTAATTACAGTTCCAGATGAGCTGCTCTCAAGGTATATGCATTGGGCCTGTGATCACCTCGCCACTCACCCTAATTCGAATTTGTGTTTGCAGACTTATCTACCAAAACCATGGCACACATGCCCTCCAGGATGGGGTCTCCGGATCCACACTGCAGGACTGTCCCTGCCATCCACAAGGAAACTGTTTCCATCACAGTTGCCCAAACTGTCTAGATTAGGAGAAACCTACAAGGCCTCTGGGCCTACCCCAATTTCGGCGGCCGCTCTGAACACAAATGCACAGTCTGAAATACCCTGATCTCCTACATCCAGGAACACAGCCAAGTCAATGGTCCTGAGTCAGAATAATGAACCTAACATGCCCCTAGGACGTCATTGGAACCATTGATTCGGTTTTCAGACATGTGTCCTCAGAGGCCTGTTCTAGAATGCGAACTTATGATACAACATGTGGTGGCTGGGCCACACAACAGAACATCTCCTGTCCCCAGAAGGAAACCGTGCCCTACAATCTGTGCAAAATCCCAGAGTAGTAGATTCCTGCACAACTACTTAGCCACCAGCACATTCTAAGATCTACCTGGTAACAAACCAGCTGTGTGGCCCATCTGCAAGAGATTCCATGTCAAATCAAGGACTTGGTACTTTGCTACAGAGACACCAGAATAAAGCTGCCATGTTCTTCAGTTGCAATGGTCAATGAAGTTGAACATTCCAGGCATCCATGCGGTAGAGCTCTGCTACCCAAACTTTCCACATGGGGGACCCTGGAGCAAATAAACCACACTCCACCTGTCCAGTAGAATGAAACCTTGCTATTTGGAGCAGCTCATGAGTCTCAACGTGAAAATCCCTACATGGCTTCTTGACGCCACCCCTCCATTTGTCAGTCATCATAGACACAAACTCCAGTGTGAGCAAATATCTGACGTCCTCCCTTACTAAGGTGCTGGATATCTCGAAAAAGCTGCTGGACACAGGAACAGCCTTCCGCTTGGCAGTGAATTGAACTGTAGCTTGTGTTTACAATTCCTTCCTCACCCGACTGGTCCCCAAGCCTTCTTGATAGCGAATTATGGAGACACAACACAGCATTCTGCCTTCCCGATAGAAACAAGTGCCTGGTGAGTCTGGCGAGAAACCCCATATGAGGATCAATCTGCTCGGCCCTATATCGGAGGGACCCTGATTTATAGGTTGCCCTGGCCACTAGTGCTGTGTCTGACAGAGCCTGAGCCCAGACCTAGTGTCAGTCACCAGAGTTTGAGCCCCACATCTAGTATTTGGGAATGCCATGGCTCAAGTATTTCATCTCTACCCATCCTTGGTATTCAGGCACCTGTCCCCAGACCTTTGCTGGAATCCCTGATAATGGGGCATCCTGAAGCACAATAGAGAACTCCTCCTTCTTCATATCAGGAAACTTGGCTGTTAGGATGGGTGTTCAACCCTGAAAGGGGGAGTCATTTACAAGTCCAGTGAGACCACACAAACTCCTCAGGGATGCCCTGGAGGCAAACAGGCCTTGTGACCCTCAGCCTGAGCATGCTTTCAAAGAATCCTTCTCTGTTGCACCACCATGAACCCGCAATGCAGGCCAAATATGCCCCTAAGCCCAAATCCTAGCACTTGTTGTGATGTCCCAGATGCCATGAACCAGAGCCCGTCTCTGGAATCCCTGTTTTAGGGCACCCATAAGGTGGAAAACATCACTCTCCCCTTCCCCGAAAAAGCCACAAAACTATGGAGAGCCACCAGGATCCATAGAGAGGAAAAGACTCCCATGGACCCATGAGACCACACCTGCATTCCAAGGCCATCCTGGACACACAATCCAGAGAGAAAAGCCTGTGCTACTGCCTTCCAGTCTCCCTAATTATAGTTCATGACGAGCTTCCCTCCAGGTCTACGCATTGGGCCTGTGATCACCTCGCCACTCACCCTAATTTGTATTTGTGTTTGCAGACTTCTCTCCCAAAACCATGGCTCACATGCCCACCAGAATGTGATCTCTGGAGCCACACCACAGAACTCTGGCTGCCAACCCCAAGGACACTGTGCATATCAGATTTGCCCAAACCTTCCAGATTAGGAGAAACCTGTGTGGCCCCTGAGCCCACACCAATATTGCCGGCCACTCGGGATGGAAATGCGCAGTCTGAAACACCCTTATCACCTACATCCAGGGAAATAGCCAAGTCAATGATCGTGAGATAGACGATTGAACCTAAAATGCCAGTAGGCTCTCAATGGAACCCCATTAGGTTTTCAGGCATCTGTCCTCAGGGGCCTGTTCTGAAATACCAATCTATGACACATCATGTGGTCTCTGAGCCACACGACAGAACATCCCCTGTCCCCAGAAGAATACCATGCTCTTCGACCTGTGCCAAACCCTCAGGGTAGGAGAATCCTGCATGGCACCTTAGCAACCAGCACATTCTAAGTTCTCCCTGGTAACAAACAAGCATTGTGACCCATCTGCAAGAGATCCCATGTCAACTCAAGGCCTTGGCACTTTGTCCCAGAGCCACCAGAACGAATCTGCCATGTTCCTCAGCTGCAATTGTCAATGGAGGTGTGCTTTCCTGGCATCCATGCCGGAGAGCTCTTCTTCACAAACTTTCCACATGGGGAAACCTAGAGTAAACAAACCAGACTTCACCTACACTGTACAAAGAAATGTTACTTTTTGCAGCAGTTCACAGGCCTCAGCATGTGAACTCCTCCATGGCCTCTTTATACCACCCCTCCACTTGTCGGTCATCATAGACAAAAACTCTAGTGTGAGCAAGCATCTGACATCCACCCTTATTCCAGTGCTGGATGTCTCGAGTAAACTGCTACAAATTGGAACTGCCTTCTGCTTGGCACTGAATTGAACCATAGCTTTTGTTTACAATTCCACCCAAAACTGACTGGTCCCCAAGCTCTCGTGATTGGGAAATCTGGAGCCACAACACAGCATTCTGCCTTCCCTATTGAATGAACAAATGCCTGGGAATCTTCCCAAGAAACTCCACATGAGGATCAATCTGCTCCGCCCTCGAATCTACTCTGATATAAAGGCTGCCATGGCCACTAGCGCTGTGTCTGACAGAGCCTGAGCCCCGACCGAGTTTTAGGCCTCATATCTAGCATTTGGGATTGCTATGGCCCAAGTACGTCATCTCCACCCATCCTTGGTATTCAGGCACCTATCTCGAGACCTTGCTGGAAACCCTGCCAATGGGGCAACCTGAAGCACAGAGGAACCTGACGGAAGAGAACTCATCCTTCCTCATGGCAGGACATTTGGCTGTTGGGTTGGGTGCCCAACTCTCTAAGAGGGAGCCAGATATATGACCAATGAGACCACTCCCACTCCTGAGGGCCGCCATGGGAGCAAACAGGCATTGTGAGACTCAGCCTGAGCAAGCTTTCAAACAATCCCTCTCAGTTGCACCATCATGATCCCGCATTGCAGGCCTCATACACCCCTAGGTGCAAATCCTAACCCTTGGTGGGAAGTCCCAGATGCCCAGAAAAAGAGCCTGTATCTGGAATCCCTGTTTTGGGGCACCCATAAGATGGAAAACAACACTCTTCCCTTCCCCAAAAAAGCCACCAAACTATGAGCTGCACAGATCCATAGAGAGGAAAAGTTTCCCATGGACCCATGAGACTATACCTGCATTCCGAGGCCATCCTGGACACACAATATAGAGAGAAAAGCCTGTGCTACTGCCTTCCAGTCACCCTAATTACAACTCCTGACAAGCTGCACTCCAGGTCTACTCATTGGGCCTGTGATCACCTTTCCACTAACCATAACCCACATTTGTGTTTGCAGACTTCTCTCCCAAAACCATGGCTCATATGCCCTCCAGGACAGGGTCTCTGGATCCACAACACATGACTAGGCCTGCCATCCCCAAGGAAACTGTGCCCGTCAAACCTGCCCAAACCTTCCAGTTTAGGAGAAACATGCAAGAGCCCTGAGCCCAACCCAATATTGTCGGCAGCACTGGACACAAATGCCAGTCTGAAACGCCCTGATCACCTACATCCAAGCAGACAGCCATTTCAATGTTCCTGGGTCAGAATATTGTACCTGACATGCTCCTAGGACGTCATTGGAACACTAGATTAGGTTTTCAGGCATCTGTCCTCAGGGTCCTGTTCTGAAATACCAACTTAGGATACAACATGTGGTCCCTGAGCCACACAATAGAATATCTCCTGTCCCCAGTAGGAAACCATGCCCTTCGACCTGTGCCAAACCCTCAAGATGGGAGAATCCTGCACAGCACCTTAGACACCAGCACAAACTCTAGTTTGTGCATTGACCCATACCACAAGCTTTCCATCTGCTGGACAGTCGAGTCCTGTTGAATGGCTCCAGGATGTCCCATACGGAAAGACTGGAGAGCAGGATTCGAAGGATGGATGCCTGTACAGCATACCTCACATTCCCATTGGCTCTTTGTGACAAGACATGTTTGAACTACTGGCTCTGGGGCGAGCTAACTACAGGGCTGAATTGAAATGGACTCTCCTGCGGATGGGTCATAATGTGGGTTTGTGTGCATGGAGACCTTGGAATATGTTGGCAGCTCAGGGGCCATGAAGTATTCGCCTAACCGAAGGGTGTAATATTGCTCCAATTAAAAAGAGATCCCTATGTGGAGATGAGACAGGTTCTCTTTGGTGCCTCAGAAAAGCCCCAGATACTGGTCTTCAAACCAGTTCTCTGTGTAGAGACACCTGGAAACCAAAGCTAGGGTTCAGATTAGAGCCTAGATGCCTGTCCGTTTCAATCTTCTGTCTCTGGGGACACTGTCTGAGTATCTAAGTGGAGATAGTTGCTCAGCTGGTGTCAGAGTGCCCCTCTTAGTCCATGGCCGAGGCATGGCCTTGGAGACCTTATTGGATTCTCATAATCTCTAGGGTTTTGGCCAATGGATTGGGTACAGTTTTCTTGGAGAGGACTGGCACAGTCCTTCAGTGTGTCTCCATAAGCCCTAGCCTGGAGGGTGTGTGGGTCCGGGCTGTGGGCACAGAAGTCTGAAAACACAAACTCGGCTTGGGTGCAGAGCCGAGAGCATTGCAGGATGGACCCACAGACCGTGAGAGGAGATCCTCAGCTTATGAAAGAAGGGCAAATGGGAGGCAGTCACGCAAGCTTTTGTCTTTGGATGTTTTGTCTCCCATAGCCGTGGAATGTAGGGGTGACCTCAGGGGCTATGGAAGAGTCTCCCTCTCTGAGGAGTTGGTCCAGCTCTTAAGATTTTGGGGACATTTTGTGGGAAGGGTGGAGTCCTGCTGTCTGGCTCAGGTGTTCTTCCAGGAGAGGGACTCCAGATAACAGTCCTGGGTTCGAGCAAATGGAATACTCGAGCTCTTGTGAAGATTGGGATCATAGGGGCTTGGCAAGCCCCATATGCGGGCTCTTAGTCCAGGCCCTGAGAGACCTTACTTCGACATGGGGCCCATGCTGATGGTCCCAATGCGAGCTTGTACCCAAGGAGGCACTCAAGTTTAGGCTTGGCCTCAGGGGCCATGAAGGTTTCTCCTACACTGAAGGTATGACTCCATGCCAACAGCAAGCTTTCCAGCCATGGGGAAGGAGAAGATCTGATTTGTGCTTCAGTTACCCACGTTTGCCAGGATTTGATATAATATCTAGGGTCAGATGTCTGAAAACCCAGGTTGGGAAGAGATGACAGCATAAGGCCATGGCCTGTCTGATGTGCTTAGTGTGCAGCCAGCTGTTTCCTTGTCTGTCGGGATGTCAGGCTGTGTCAGACAGAGCTTTACTGACCAGGGTAGCTTTTCCAGTTAGGGTGCGGTCGAGGCCAGAGCAGGTTGGTTCTCATTTGTGGTTTCTGGAGAGCCCCATAGGGCAACGTTTTTCTTCTGGTGGGCAGGCAGAAAACTGTGTTGTGGTTCTGGAATTCCCAGTCTGGAGGGCTTGTTTGCCAGGAGTGTGAAGAGGGAAGTCTGAAAACACAAGCTAGCATTAGGTTTGGGGCATGGCAGGCCCACTCTGCAGAGACTGAATCAAGATCTCCTGCATCTGAGGTCAGGGCGAGTATCAGACGTTGCCTCAGGTTGGAGTTTGTGTCCATTATGGCCCCTTCCTGAAGGGGGTGGGGGCGTCATGAGGCCAGGGAGGTTTCCCAACGCTGGGAGTTATGAGCCGCCCCAAACATCAAGGTTTCCTCTGTAGGACAGTCGAGTACTATGAGATGGTTCTAGGATGACCCCTACAGAAAGACTCGAGAGAAGGGGTCTAAGCATGAATGTCTGCAAATGCCACCTCACATTCCCACTGGCTGCTTGGGGCGAGGCAGGCTCAATCTGCAGGCTCTTGGGCGGGTTTCCCAGAGGGCTGAGTTGAAATGGACTCTCCTGAGGATGAGTCATACTGTGCTTTGGTGGCCATGGAGACTTTGGAATGTGGCGGTGGCTCAGGGACTCTGCAGGTTTCTCCAAACCGAAGGGTTTGACACAGCTCCAACAATGAAGCTTCCCATGTGGAGACGATAGTTGTTCTGTTTGGTGTCTCAGGAAAGCCCCAGATGCTGGTCTTCAAACCCAGGCCTCTGAGGAGTGACACCTGGAAACCAAAGCAAGAGTTCAGATTAGGGCCCAGGGGCCTGTCTGGTTCAATCTACTGTCTCTGCCAACATCTGTCTGTGTTTCTGCATGTAGGTAGTTGCTCAGCTAGTGTCAGGATGCCTTTGTCCAGAGAGGCTTATAGTAGTGGGATGTCCTCGGGGGCCTTGAGGTTTCTCCTATTCTGTGGGGTTATGGGCAATGGAATGGGCATAGTCTCCTTGGAGAGAGCAGGACAGTCCTGTGGTGTGGCTCCAGAGGCCCCGGCCTGGCGGCTGTGTGGGCCAGGGCTGTGGGGACAGACATCCAAAAACACAAACTCGGCTGAGGTTTGGGGCTGAGGTTATGGCAGGAGTGATCTACAGTCCGTGAGGGGAGCTCATTGTGATTAGAAAGTAAGGCGAGTGAGAGGCGGTCGTTCAAGCTTATGTCTCTGGATGTTGTATTCATGATGGTCATTTAATGTAAGCATGCTCTCATGGGCCATGGAAGTCTCCCTCTCTGGTGATTTGTCCAGCTCCCAAGAGATTGGGGTCATTTTGTGGGAAGGGAGGAGTCCTGTTTTCTGCCTCATGTGTTCCCACAATAGAGGGATTCTAGAGCAGAGCACTGGGTACATACAACTGGAATACCCACCCTCTGGTTAGGCCTGGGGTCCTATGGGCATGGCAAGCCCATATGCAGTTTCTTGGTACAGCCACTGAGAGACGTTACTTGAATAGTGGACTCATGCTGAGGGTCACAATGTGTGTTTGTGCCCAAGGTGGTCCTCAATATTGGGCGGGACTTCATTGAGCTTGCAGGTTTCTCCTACACTGAACCTTGGACATGCCAACCTCAGGGTTTCTTGCCATGGGGAAGGAGGAGTTTTGATTTCTGCATCACGTTCACCTCTGGGCACTAATTGGAGATAAGGTCTAGGTTCTGAAGCCTGAAAACCGAGGTTTGGAAGAGATGACGACCTAAGGCCATGGCGGGTCCGATGTGTTCAGTTTGGGGCCAGCTTTCTAGGTGTCGTTCAGGAGGTCTGCACTCAGGCTGTGCCAGACAGGGCATTCGTGCCCAGATACGCTGTATAATTGGGGTACAGTTGAGTGGCATGCAGAAGATAATTATTTGGGGTTTCTCCGTAGCCCCATAGGGCAAAGTCTTTCTTCTGGAGGGCAGGCAGAGTGCTGCATTCTGGCTCCGGAACTGCCAAACTGGAGTCCTTGGGGCCAGGAATGCAAGGATGTAAGTCTGAGAACTGAAGCTTTGCTTTGGTTTCAGGGCGAGGACATGGCAGGCACACTCTGCAGAGCTGAATTGAGATTTCATGCATCTGAGGTCAGGGCGAGGTTCATATGTTGGCTCAGGTTGGAGTTTCTGTCCATGATGGCCCCTTCATGAAGGGGGGTCATCACACCGCCATTGGTGTTTTCCCATGATGGCAGTAGTGAGATGCTCCAAACCACAAGGATTTTCTGCGGGTCAGTTGAAACCTGTTGGATGGCTCCAGGGCATCCCATATGGAACAATTGCAGAGCAGGGTTGTAAGGATGGATGCCTGGGCATCCGGCCTTGCATTCCAATTGTCTCCTAGCGAAACGGCACGTTTGATTGCTGCCTATGATGTAGCAGCCGAGGGGGCTGAGTTGAAATGCATTCTCCTGAGGATCGGTCATAATGTGGGATTGTGTCCATGGAGACCTTGGAATGGGGCAGTGGCACCAGGGCTCTGAAGGATGCTCCTAACCAGAGGTTTTGACACAGCTCCAAGAAGCATTTTTCCCATGGGGAAACAAGATTTGTTCTCATTGGTGCTTCAGTAACCCCCAATATGCTGGTATTGGAAACCAGAACTCTGAGGAGAGATGCCTGGAAACCAAGGCAATGGATCTGATTAGGGCCTGGGGCCTGTCTGGTTTAATCTTCTTCTCTCGGTTCATCTGTCTATGGGATTGAGTGGAGGTAGTTCCTCAGCTGGTGTCAGATTGCCCCTATTTGTCCTGGGCAGTCTACACTATTGGGATGGCCACTTTGACTTTGGAGGTTTCTCCTAATTTGCAAGTTTGTGGCCAATGAAATGGGCAGAATTCCTTTGGGGAGGGAAGGCACAATCCTGAGGTGTGGCTCTAGGGGTTCAAGCATGGAGGGTGTGTGGGTCATAGCTGTGGGGACAGAAGTCTGAAAACAGAAACTCGTCTTAGGTTTGGGGACATAGGTATGGGAGGCCCGATCTACAGACCTTGAGCAGAACTCTTCAGGATATGAACAAAGAGTGAGTGTGAGGCACTTGCTCAGGCTTTTGACTCTGGATTTTGTGTCACTGATGGCCGTGGAATGTAGGGGCGTCCTCATGGACCATGGGTGAGAGTTCCTCTATGGGGATTTATATGATCCCAATATTTTGGGGTCATTCCGTGGGATAGGAGGAGTCCATTCTGTTTTTTGTTTTGTTTTGTTTTGTTTTGTTTTTTACCTCAGGTGTGCCACTAAAGAGGGATTCCAGAGCAGAACCCTGGGAAGGGGCGACTGGACAACCCGAACTCTGTATAAGATTGGGGGCCTAAGGGCATGGCAATCCCCATATGGGGTACCTTGGTCCAGCCACTGAGAGGTCTTACTTGAGTACAGTGCTCACACTGAGGGTCACAATGCATGTTTGTGCCCAATGTAGGCATCAAGCATGGGCGGGGACTCATGGGCCATGCTTGATTCTCCTACACTGAACTTTGGACAACATACGAACCACAAGGTTTCTTTCCATGGGGAAGGAGGAATTCTGATTTCTGCATCATGTTCACCCCTGGGCAGTGACTGGAGATAAGATCTAAGTTCTGAATCCAGAAAATCGAGGTTGGGATGAGATGATAACCTAAGGTCATGGAGGGTCCGATGTGCTCAGTGTGCGGTCAGCTTTCTGGGTGTTGTTCAGGAGGTATGGATTCAGGCTGTGTCAGACAGTGCATTAGTGCCCAGGTTAGACTGTATAATTTGGGTACAGTTGAGTTCCATGTAGGTTCATCCTCATTTATTGTGTCAGGGAATCTCACTGGGGCAGGCAGAGTGCAGCATTGTGGGTCCAGAATTGCCAAACTTAAGGGCGTCGGGACCAGGAGTGTGAGGACGTAAGTCTGAGATCATAAGCTAGACTTAAGTTTCAGGGCGAGGGCACGGCAGGCACCCTCTGCAGATCCGAATCAAAATCTCATTCATCTGAAGTCAGGACGAGGATCAGACTTAGGCGCAGGTTGGAGTTTCTGTCCATGATGGCCCCTTCATCAAAGGGGTGGAATCTCGAGGCCATGGAGGTTTTCCCACGTTGGGAGTTGTGGGATGCTCCAAACTGCAAGGATTCCTTCTGCGGGGAAATTGAGAACTGTTGGATGGCTCCAGGACATCCCATATGGAATGACTCCAGAGCCGGGTTCTAAGGATGGATGCCTGAGCAGACTGCCTCTTACACCAATTGTCTCCCTGCCACAAGACAGGTACGATCTGACGGCTATGCAGGAGCAATCGTGGGAGCTGAGTTGAAATGGACTCTCCTGAAGATGGGTCTTAATGTGTGTTTGTGTCCATGAGGACGTTGGAATGGGGTGGTGGCCCCAGGGCTCTAAAGGATTCTAACCGGAGATTTTGAAACAACTCGAAAGAGCAAGTTTTCCATGTGGAGACAAGATTTGTTCTAATTGGTGCCTCAGGAAACCCACATATGCTGGTATTAGAACCAGGCTTCTGAGGAGAGATACATAGAAACCACAGCAATGCATCCAATTAGGTCCTAGGAGCCTCTCTGGTTCAATCTTCTTCTCTGTCGACATCTGTCTATTTTATGAAATGGAGGTAGTTGCTCAGCTGGTGTCAGACCGCGCCTGTTTGTCCAGGCGGCCTACACTATAGGGATGGCCTCGGGGACTTTGGAGGTTTCTCCTAAATTGTATGATTATGGACAATGGCATGGGCAGTATTCCTGTGGAGTGGGCAGGCACAGACCTGATGTGTGGCTCCAAGGGCCCAGCCTTGAGGGTGTGTGGGCAAGGACTGTGGGGACAGATGTCTTAAAACACAAACTCAGCTTAGGTTTGGGGACGTAGGTATGGCAGGCCCGATTTACAGACTATGAGGAGAACTTTTTGGGATATGAATAAAGGGTGAAAGTGTGACACTTGTCAGGCTTTTGCCCCTGGATTTTGTGTCAATGATGGCCGTGGAATGTCGAGGAGTCCTCATGGGCCATGGAAGAGTCTTTCTCTCTGTGGATTTGGCCAGATCCCAATTGTTTTGGGTTAATCTGTGGGATTCAGTTTTGTTAACTAAGGTGTCCCACCAAAAGAGGGATTCCAGAGCAGAGCCCTGGACAACAAGAAATCTAACTAAAAATACGGGCCTAGGGGCATGGCAAGCCCAATATGCTTTCTAATGGTCCAGCCACTGAGAGGCCTTCATTGAGGACAGAACTCATGCTGAGGGTCACAATGCGTGTTTATGCCCTCGTGGTACTCAAGCATGGGTGGGGACTCATGGTGCATGCTTGTTTCTCCTACACTGAATTATAGTCAACATGTCAACCACATGAGTTCTTGCCATGGGGAAGTATTAATTCTGATTTCTGCATGTCATTCACCCCTGGGTAGTGATTGGACATAAGGTCCAGGTTGTGAAGTCTGAAAACCGAGGTTGGGAAGAGATGACAACCTAAGGCCATGTCGGGTCCGATATGCTCAGCGTGGAGCCAGCTGTCTGGGTGTTGGTCGGGAGGTCCAAGCTTGGGCTGTGTCAGACAGGGCCTTAGTGCCCAGGGTAGATTGTATAATTGGGGTACAACTGAGTGCCGTGCAGGTTGATCTTTATTTGAAATTTCTGGGTAGCCCCAAGGGCAATGTTTTTCTTCTGGAGGACAGGCAGAGTGCTGCATTGTGGCTCCGGAATTTCCAAAGTTGATGCCTTGTGGACGGGGAGTGTGAGGACGGAAGTCTGAGAACACATGTTAGGCGTAGGTTCTGGGCGAGGGCACGGCAGGCACCCTCTGCAGATCTGAATCGGGATATCATGAATCTGAAGTCAGGGCAAGGTTCAAACCTAGGCTTAGGTTTGAATTTCTGTCCATTCTGGCCACTTTATGAAGGGGACAGCTTCTCAAGTCCATGGAGGTTTACCCACAATGGAAGTTGTGAGATGCTCCAAACAACAAAGATTCCTTCTGATCAACAATTGAGACCTTTTGAATCACTCCAGTACATACCATACAGAATGACACCAGAGCAGGGATCTTAGGATGGATGCATGGGAAGCCCGCCTCACATTGCAGTTGTCTCCTAGCAAATAGACAGGTTTGATATGCTGGCTCTGTCAGAGCAACCAAGGGGGCTGAGTTGAAATGGACTCTCCTGAGGATGGATGCTAATGTGGGTTTGTGTCCATGGAGACCTTGGAATGGGGCGTTGGTGCATGGGCCCTGAAGGATTCTCCTAACCGGAGGTTTTGAGACATCTCCAAAGGACAAGTTTCCCATGTGGAGACGAGATTTGTTCTGATTGGTGCCTCAGGAAACCCCCATATACTGTTATTGGAATATAGGCCTCTGAAGAGAAATAACTGGAAACCAAAGCAATGGCTCCGTTTAGAGCCTAGGGGCCTGTCCGGTTGAATCTTCTTCTCTGTGTACATCCATCTAAGGTATTAGTGGAGTTAGATGCTCAGCTGGTGTCAGATGGCCCTTATTTGTCCCAGGCGGCCTACACTATTGTGAAGGCCTTGGGGACTTTGGAGGTTTCTCCTAATTTTATGATTATGGACAATGGAATGGGCAGAATTCCCGTGGAGAGGGAAGGCACAGTTTTGATGTGGCTCCAGGGGCCCCAGCCTGCAGGGTGTGTGCACCAGGACTGTGGAGACAGAAGTCTAAAACACAAACTCAGTTTAGGTTTAGGGACGTAGGTATGGCAGGCCCGATCTACAGACCGTGAGGAGAATTCTTCCAGATATGAAGAAAGAGAGATTGTGAGGCACTTGTTCAGGCTTTTGTTTCTGGATTTTGTGTCAACGATGGGCGTGGAATGTCTGGGAGGCCTCATGGGCCATGGACGAGTCTTCCGCTCTGTGGATTTGGCCTGATTCCAATTGTTTTGGGTCAAACTGTGGGATGGGAGGAGTCCTTTCAGTTTTGTTACCTCAGGTGTCCCACCAAAAGAGGGATTCCAAAGCCGAGCCCTGGGGAGGGGAGACTGGACAACCAGAAATCTGGTTAAAAATTGGGGCCTAGGGGCATGACAAGCCCAATATGCTGTCTTTTGGTCCAGCCACTGAGAGGCCTTCCTTGAGAACTGGGCTCACGTTGAGGGTCAGAATGCATGTTTGTGAACGACTTGGTCCTCAAGCATCTGCAGGGCCTCATGGGCCACACTGGTTTCAACTACATTTTACGTTGGACAACATGCCAACCACAAGGTTTCTTGCCATGGGGAAGGAGTTCTGATTCCTGCATCATGTTCAACCCTGGGTGGTGACTGGAGATAAGGTTTAGGTTCTGAAGCCTGAAAACCGAGGTTGGAAAGAGATGATGACCTAAGGCCATGGCGGGTCTGATGTGCTCAGTGTGTGGCTAGCTGGGTGGGTGCAAGCCAGGAGGTTCAGTCTCAGGCTGTGCCAGAAAGGGCAGTAGTGCCCAGGGTAGCCTGTATAATTGGGGTCCAGTCAAGTGGCATGCAGGTTGATCCTCATTTGGGGAATCTGGGTAGCCCCAGAGGGCAATGTTTTTCTTCCGGAAAGCAGGCAGAGTGCTGCCTTGTAGTTCTGGAATTGCCAAACTGGAGGGCTTGTGGGCCAGGAATGTGAGGATGGAAGTTGAGAACACAAATTAGACTTACGTTTCTGGGCAAGGGCACGGCAGACACACTCTGCAGAGATGAATCAAGATGTCCTGCATCTGAAGTCAGGGCGAGGATCAGACGATCGCTCAGGTTGGAGCTTCTGTCCCTGATGGCCCCTTCATGAAGCACAGGGGGCGAAATCACGAGGCCATGGAGGTTTGCCCACGATGGGAGTTGTGAGATGCTCCAAACAGTAAATATTCTTTTGAGGGACTATTGAGACCTGTTGGTTGGCTCCAGGACTTCCCATACAGCATAATTCTGAGAATGGTTCTAAGTATGGATGTCTGGGAAGCCTGCCTCTCATTCCAATCATCTCCTAGCGACAAGACGGGTTAGATCTGCTGGATCAGGGGGAGCAACTTAGGGGGCTGAGTTGAAATGGACTCTCCTGTGGATGGGTCCTAATGTGGGTGTGTCTCCATGGAAACCTTGGAATGAGGCGCTGGCACCGGGAACCTGAAATGTCCTTCTAACCAGAGGCTTTGAGAGAGCTCCAACATGCAAGTTTCCCATGTGTAGACGAGATTTGTTCTGATGGGTGCCTCAGGAGAAGCCCTCAGCTGGTATTGGAAACCAGGCTTTTGAGGAGACATGCCTGTAAACCAAAGCTATGGATCCCATTATGGCCTGGGGTCCTGTCTGGTCAATCTTCTTCTCTGGGGACATCCATCTATGGTATGAGTGGAGGTAGATGCTCATCTGGTGTCAGACGGCCCTTTTTTGTCCCGGACAACCTACACCATTGGTATGGCCTCAGGGAATTTGGAGGTTTCTCCTAATTTGTACGGTTTTGGATAATGGAATGGGCAGAATTCCCATGGATTGGTTAGGCACAGTCCTATGTGTGGTTCCAGGGGCCCAGCCTGGAGGGTGTGTGGCCCAGGACTTTGAGGACAGAACTCAAAAAACACAAACTCAGCTTAGGTTTGGGAATGTAGGTATGGCACGGCCGAACTACAAATCATGAGAAGAACTCTTCAGGATATGAAGAAAGAGCGAGTCTGAGGCGCTTGGTTAGGCTTTTGTCTCTGGATTTTGTATCAGCGATGGCCGTTGAATGTCGGGGAGGCCTCCTGGGCCATGGACGAATCTTCCTCTCTGTGGATTTGGCCCTATCCCAATTCTTTTTTGTAAATCTGTGGGATGGGAGGACTCCTTTAAGGTTTGTTACCTGAGGTGTCCCACCAAAAGAGGAATTCCAAAGCAGAGCCCTGGGCAAGAGTGAAGGGACAACCCGAACTTGGTTAAAAATTAGGGTCTAGGGGCATGTCAAGCCCAATATGCTGTTTCTTCATGCAGCCACTGAGAGGCCTTGCCTGAGGACCGGGCTCAGGCTGAGGGTCACAATGTGTGTTTGAGACCAATGTGGCCCTCAAGCATGGGCTGGGTCTCATGTGCCACACTGGTTTCAACTACACTGAAAGTTGGACAACATGCCAACCACGAGGTTTCATGCCAAGGGAACGAGTTCGGATTTCTGCAACATTTTCAAACCTGGGCAGTGATTGGAGATAAGGTCAAGGTTCTGAAGCCTGAAAACCGAGGTTGGGTAGAGATGACGACCTATGGCCATGGCGGGTCCGATGTGCTCAGTGTGCGGCCAGCTGTCTGGGTGGGGCCAGGAGTTCCAGGCTCAGGCTGTGTCAGAATGGGCAATTGTGCCCACTTCAGCCTATATATTTGGTGTACAGCCAAATGGCGTGCAGGTTGATCCTCATTTGGGGTTTCTGGGTAGCCCCAGAGGGCAATGTTCTTCTTCCAGGGAGCAGGCAGAGTGCCGCATTGTACTTCTGGATTGCCAAACTGGAGGGTTTGTGGGCCAGTAGTCTGAGGACTGAAGTCTGAGAACACAAGCTAGGCTTAGTTTTTATGGGTGAGGACATGGCAGGCACAATCTACAGACCTGAATCGAGATCTCGTGCATCTGAAGTCAGGGTGAGGATCAGACGATCTTCAGGTTGGACTTTCTGTCCCTGATGGCCCCTTCATAAAGGGGGGGAATCACGAGGCCGTGGGGGTTTTCCCACCATGGGAGTTGTGAGAAGCTCCAAACTGCAAAGATTCTACTGTGGGACAATTGAGACCAGTTGGTTGGCTCCAGGCCAACGATTCTGAGCAGGGTTCTAAGGATGGATGGCTGGGTAGCCCACCTCGCATTCCAATATTCTCCTAGCTACAAGATAGGCTAGATCTGTTGGATCTCGGGGAGCAACCGAGGAGGCTGAGTTTAAATGGACTCTCCTGTGGATGGGTCCTAATATGTTTTTGTGTCTATGGAGACTGTGGCATTAAGCGGTGGCACTAGGGCCCTGAAGGCTTCTCCTAAACAGAGGTTTGACACAGCTCCACCATGCAAGTTTCCCATGTGTAGAGGAGATTTGTTCTGATGGGTGAGTCAAGAAACAGCCATATTCTGGTATTGAAATCCAGGCCTCTGAGGAGAGATGCCTGGAAACCAAAGCAATGAATCCGATTAGTGCCTAGGGGCCTGTTGATTTCTTTTTACCTCGGGCGACATCTATCTATGGGTCAGAGTGCAGGTAGGTGCTCAGATGAACTCAGATTGCCCGTGTTTGTCCTTGGAAGCCAACACTATGGGATGGCCTCAGGGAATTTAAAGGTTTATACTTTTAGTTGCGTTGTCGCCATTGGAATGGGCTCACACAATTCCCTTGCGAGGGCAAGAACAGTCCTCAGGTTTGGCTTCAGGGGCCTGAGCCTATAGGGTGTGTAAGCCAGGGCTGTTTGGACAGTTGTCTGAAAACACAAACTCGACTTCTGTTTCGGGTCATAGGTAGGGCAGGACTGATCTACAGACCATGAGGAGAACATTTCGGTATATGAAAAAAAAGCGAGTGTGAGGCTATTGCTCATGTTTTTGTCTCTGCATATCATGTCACTCATGGTCGTGAAATTTCCGGGTGACTTCATGGGAAATGGACGAGTCTTACTCTCTGGGGATTTGGCCCCTTCCAAAGAGGTTGGGGTCATTCTGTGGGATGGAAGAAGTCGTTTTTTTTGTTGTTGTTGCTTTGTTTTGTTTCATTTTTTAACCTCCGTTGTCCCACCAAATGAGGAATTCCAGGATAGAGCTCTGGGGAGGGGTGACTGGACAACCAGAAATCTGGTTAAAAATTGGGGCCTAGGGCTATGTCAAGCCCATTATGACATCTAGTGTTCCAGGCTCTGAGAGGAATTACTAGAGGACAGGACTCACACTGAGGGTCACAATGCATATTTATGCCCTCGTCGCACTCAAGAATAGGCGGGCCTCAGGGTGAATGCTAGTTTCTCCTACAATGAACGTTGGACAACATGCCAACCACAAGGTTTCTTGCCATGTGTAAGGAGAAGTTCTGATTTCTGCATCACACTCACCCCTGGGCAGTGATTGGAGATAAAGTCTAGTTTCTGAGGCCTGAAAACTGAGGTAGGGAAGAGATGACGACCTAAGGTCATGGCAGGTCTGATGTGCTCAGTGTGCGGTCAGCTGTCTGGGTGTTGGTCAGGAAGTCCGGGCTCAGGTTGTGTCAGACAGTGCATTAGTGCCCAGGTTAGACTATATAATTCGGGCAAATCGAGTACCGTGTAGGTTTATCTTCATATAAGGTGCCTTGGCAGCTCTTTAGGCAATATTTTTTTTCCAGAAAGCAGGCCATGTGCTGCATTGTGGGACCGGATTTACCAATCATGAGGGCTTTGAGGCCAGGAGAGTGAGGTCGGAATTCTGAGAACAAAAGCTATACTTGGGCTCAGGGCAAGGGCACGGCAGGTACCCCCTGCAGATCTGAACCAATATCTCATCCATTTCAAGTCAGGGAGAGAATTAGACTTTGGCTTAGGTTGGAGTGTCTGTGCCTGACGGCCCCTTCATGAAGGGAGCGAGAATCTCGTGTCCATGGAGTTTTTCCCACGTGGGAGTTGTGGGTTGCCCCCTTCAAGAATTCCTTCTGCGGGACAATTGAGACCTTTGGGCAGCTCCAGGACATCCCATATGGAATGACTCCAGAGCACCGTTCGAGGGAGGATGCCTGGGAAGCCAGCCTCGCATTCCAATTGTCTCCTAGCAACAAGCCAGTTTAGATCTGATGGCTCTGCGGGAGCAACCGGGGTGGCTGACTTGATATGGACTTTCCTGAGGATGAGTCCTAATGTGTGTTTGTGTCCATGGGGCCTTGGAATGGGGCCGTGGCACCAGGACCCTGAAGTATTCTCCTAAGCTTTTGACATAGCTCGATGCACATGTTTCCTTGTGGAGACGAGATTTGTTCTGATTGCTGCCTCAGGAAAACCCCTATGCTGGTATTGGAATCCAGGCTTTTGAGGAGACATGCCTGTAACCAAAGCAATGGATCCGATATGGCCAGGGTCCTGTCTGGTTCAATCTTCTTCTCTGCAGACATCCATCTATGGTATGAGTGGAGGTTGATGCTCAGCTGCTATCAGACCGCACTTGTTTGTCACGGGAGACCTGCACTATTGGGATGGCCTCAGGGATTTGGAGGGTTCTCCTAATTTTACGGTTTTGGACAATGGAATGGGCAGAGTTCCCATGGATTGGGTAGGCACAGTCCTTATGTGTGGCTCCAGGGACCGCAGCATGGAGGGTGTGTGGCCCAGGACTTTGAGGACAGAAGTCTGAAAACATAAACTCAGCTTAGGTTTGGAGACATAGGTATGGCAGGCCCGATCTATAAACCATGAGAAGAACTCTTCAGGATATGAAGAAAGAGCGAGTCTGAGGTGCCTGCTCAGTCTTTTGTCTCTAGATTCGGTATCAGCGATGGCCGTGGATTGTCTGGGAAACCTCATGGGCCATTGACGAATCTTCCTCTCTGTGGAATTGGCCCGATCCCAATTCTTTTTCGTCAATCTGTGGAATGGGAGGTCTCCTTTCAGGTTGGTTACCTTAGGTGTCCCGCCAAAAGAGGAATTCCAAAGAAGAGCCCTGTGGAAAAGCGAAGGGACAACCCGAACTATGGGTAAAATTTGGGGCCTAGGGGCATGGCAAGCTCAATATGCTGTCTCTTCATCCAGCCACTGAGAGGCCTTACCTGAGGACTGGGATCAGGCTGAGGGTCACAATGTGTGTTTGTGACCAATGTGGCCCATAAACATGGGCGGGGCCTCATGGGCCACACTGGTTTCAACTACACTGAACATTGGAAAACATGCCAACCACATGGTTTCTAGCCACGGGGAAGGAGTTGTTATTTCTGCATCACTTACAAGCCTGGGCAGTGATTGGAGATAAGGTCTAGGTTCTGAAACTTGAGAATCGAGGTTGGGAAGAGATGACGACCTAAGGACATGGCTCGTCCGGCGTGCTCAGTGTTCGACCAGCTTTCTGGGTGGGGCCAGGAAGTCCAGGCTCAGGCTGTGTAGAAAGGGCAATAGTGCCCAGGTCAGCCTATATATTTGGGGTACAGTCGAATGGCGTGCAGGTTGATCCTCATTTGGAGTTTCTGGGTAGCCCCACAGGGCAATGTTTTTCTTCCTGAAGGCTGGAAGAGTGCTGCATTATAGTTCTGGTTTGCAAACTGGAGGCTTGTGGGCCAGTAGTCTGAAGACGGAAATCTGAGAACACAAGCTAGGCTTAGGTTTCTGGGTGAGGACAAGGCAGGAACAATCTACAGACCTGAATCGAGATATCGTGCTTCTGAAGTCAGGGCGAGGATCAGAAGATCGCTCAGGTTGGTGTTTCTGTCCCTGATGGCCCCTTCATGAAGGGGCGGGGGGGTCAAGAGGCCGTGGGGGTTTTCCCACGATGTTAGTTGTGAGAAGCTCCAAACTGCAAAGATCCTTGTGCAGGACAATTGAGACATGTTGGTTGGCTCCAGGCCAACGATTCCGAGCAGGGTTCTAAGGATGGATGCCTGGGTAGCCCACCTTGCATTCCAATTGTGTCCTAGCAACAAGACAGGTTATATCTGCTGGATCTGGGCGAGCAATCTGGATCTGAGTTGAAATGGACTCTCCTGTGGATGGATCCTAATATGTTTTTGTGTCTATGGAGACCTTGAAATGAAGCGGTGGCACTGGGGTACTGAAGGGTTTTTTCAAACAGAGGCTTTGACACAGCTCCAACGTGCAAGTTTCCCATATGTAGATGAGATTTTTTATGACGGATGAGTCAGGAAACAGCCATATGCTGGTATTGAAATCCAGGCCTCTGAGGAGAGATGACTGGATACCACAACAATGAATCTGAATAGTGCCTAGGGGCCTGTTCGTACCTTTTTACCTCTGGGAACATCAGTCTATGCGTCTGAGTGCATGTAGGTTCTCAGATGGGCTCAGATTGCCCGAGTTTGTCCTGGGAAGCCACCACTATTGGGATTGCCTCAGAACGTTTGCAGGTTTATCCTATTAGTAGGGTTGTGGCCATTGGAATGGGCACATACAATTCCCTTGGAGAGGGCAAGTACAGTCCTCAGGTTTGGCTCCAGGGGCCTGAGCCTGTAGGGTGTGTAGGCAGAGCTGTTTGGACAGTCGTCTGAAAACACAAACACGGCTTATGTTTCAGGTCATAGGTATGGCAGGATTGATCTACAGACCATGAGGAGAACTCTTCGGGATATGAATAAGGGGCGAGTGTGAGGCTCGTGCTCAAGTTTTTGTCTCTGGATATCGTGTCACTCATGGTCGTGAAATTCCCTGGTGACTTCATGGGAAATGGACGAGTCTTACACTCTGGGGGTTTGGCCCCGTCCAAAGAGTTTGGGGTCATTCTGTGGGATGGAAGAAGTCCGTTTTGTTGTTGTTGTTGATTTGCCATGTTTTGTTTTTTAACCTCAGGTGTCCCACCAAATGAGGGATTCCAGAGTAGAGCCCTGGGGAGGGCCGAACGGACAACTAGAAATCTGGTTAAAAATTGTGGCCTAGGGACATGTCAAGCCCATTATGACATCTAATGGTCGAGCCACTGAGAGGACTTACTAGAGGACAGGACTCACGCTGAGGGTCACAATGCGTGTTTATGCCCACTTCGCAAACAAGAATGGGCAGGGCCTCATGGTGAATCCTGGTTTCTCCTACACTGAACGTTGGACAACATGCCAACCACAAGGTTTCTTGCCATGGGTAAGGAAGAGTTCTGATTTCTGCATCACAGGCACCCCTGGGCAGTGATTGGAGATAAGGTCTAGGTACTGAAGCCTAAAAACTGAGGTAGGGAAGAGATGATCACCTAAGGCCATGGCGGTTCTGATGTGCTCAGTGTGCGGTCAGCTGTCTGGGTGTTGGTCAGGAGGTCCGAGCTCAGGTTGTGTCAGACAGTGCATTAGTGCCCAGGTTAGACTATATAATTTGGGTACAGTCGAGTGCCATGTAGATTTATCCTCATATAAGTTGTCTGGGCAGCTCATTAGGCAAAATTTGTTTTTAGAGCGCAGGCAGAGTGCTTCATTGTCAGTCCGGAATTGCTAAACTTGAGGGCTTCGTGTAGAGGAGTGTGAGGACGGAAGTCTGAGAACACAAGCTAGACTTGGGTTTCAGGGCGAGGACACGGCAGGTACCACTGTACATCTGAACCAATATCTCATGCATCTGAAGTCAGGGCGAGGATCAGACGTTGGCTCAGGTTGGAGTTTCTGTGCATGACGGACCCTTCATGAAGGGAGCGGAATCTCAAGACCATGGAGTTTTTCCCACGTTGGGAGTTGTGGGATGCCCCCATCAAGGATTCCTTCTGCGGGACAATTGAGACCTGTTGGGCAGCTTCAGGTCATCCCATATGGAATGACTCCAGAGCACTGTTCGAGGATGGATGCCTGGGAAGCCGGCCTCGCATTCCAAATGTCTCCCAGCAACAAGACAGTTTAGATCTGATGGCTCTGCGGGAGCAACCGGGGTGGCTGACTTGAAATGGACTTTCCTGAGGATGGTTCCTAATGTGTGTTTGTGTCCATGAGGGCCTTAAAAAGGGGCGGTGGCACCGGGACCCTGAAGTATTCTCTTAAGCTTTTGACATAGCTCGATGCACAAGGTTCCTTGTGGAGATAGATTTGTTTTGATGGGTGCCTCAGGAATACTTCTATGCTGGTATTGGAATCCAGGCTTTTGAGGAGACATGCCTGTAATCCAAAGCAATGTATCCGATTATGGCCTAGGGTCCTGTCTGGTTCAATCTTCTTCTCAGGGGACATCCATCTATGGTATGAGTGGAGGTAGATGCTCAGCAGGTATCAGACTGCCCTTGTTTGTCCCGGGCGACCTGCACTATTGGGATGGCCTCAGGGATTTGGAGGGTTATCCAAATTTTACTGTTTTGGACAATGGCATCGGCAGAATTCCCATGGATTGGGTTGGCACAGTCCTAATGTGTGACTCCAGGGGCCCCAGCATGGAGGGTGTGTGGCCCAGGACTTTGAGGACAGAAGTCTGAAAACACAAACTCAGCTTAGGTTTGGGGACGTAGGTATGGCAGGCCCGATCTATAAACCATGAGAAGAACTCTTCCGGATATGAAGAGAGAGCGAGTCTGAGGCGCTTGCTCAGGCTTTTGTCTCTGGATTTTGTATCAGAGATGGCCGTGGAATGTCGGGGAGGCCTCATGGGCCATGGACGAATTTTCCTCTCTGTGGATTTGGCCCGATCCCAATTGTTTTTCGTCAATCTGTGGAATGGGAGGACTCCTTTCAGGTTTGTTACCTCAGGTGTCCCGACAAAAGAGTAATTCCAAAGAAGTGCCTTGGGGAAAAGTGAAGGGAGAACCCGAACTATGGGTAAAATTTGGGGCCTAGGGGCATGGCAAGCCCAATATGCTGTCTCTTCATCCAGCCACTGAAAGGCCTTACCTGAGGCCTGGGATCAGGCTGAGGGACACAATGTGTGTTTGTGACCAATGTGGCCCATAAACATGGGCAGGGCCTCACGGGCCACACTGGTTTCAACTACACTGAACGTTGGAAAACATGCCAACCACTAGGTTTCTTGCCAAGGCGAAGGAGAAGTTCTGATTCTTGCATCACGTTCACTCCTGAGCAGTGAGTGGAGATAAGGTCTAGGTTCTGAAGGTGAAAACTGAGGTTGGGTAGAGATGATGGCCTAAAGCCATTGTGGGTGTGATATGCTCTGTGTACGGCCAGCTGTTTGGGTGTTGGACTGGAGGTCTGCCCTCAGGCTGTGTCAGACAGGGCTTTAGTGCACAGGCTAGACTGTATATTTGGGGTATGGTCGAGTGGCATGCAGGTTGTTACTCATTTGGCGTTTCTGGTTAGCCCTATAGGGCAACATTTTTCTTCTGGAGGGCAGGCAGAGTGCTGCATTGTGTCTCCAGAATTGCCAAACTGGAGGGGTGTGGCCAGGATTGTGGGGAAGGAAGACTGAAAACACAAGCTAGCACGAGTTTTGGGGCCAAGAGCATGGCAGGCCCACACTGCAGAGGCTGAATCGAGATTTCCTGCAGGTGAGGTCAAGGCGATTATCAGATGTTGCCTCAAGCTGGAGTTTGTGTCCATGACGGCCCCTTCCTGAAGGGGATGGGGGCGACATGAGGCCAGGGAGGTTTCCCTACGCTGGGAGTTGTGAGCTGCTCCAAACTTTAAAGTTTCCTTCTTCAGGACAGTCGAGTATTATTGGATGGTTCCAGGATGCCCCATACAGAAAGACTCGAGAGCAGGGCCCTAAGCATGGATGCCGAGAAACGCCAACTCACCTTCCCATTGCCTGGTCGAGACAAGGCACGCTCAATCTGTGGGCTCTTGGGTGAGCTACCCAGAAGGCTGAGTTTAAATGGACTCTCCTGAGGATGAGTCATAATGTGGGTTGGTGGCCATGGAGACCTTGGAATGTGGCAGTAGCTAAGGGACTCTGCAGGATTCTCCAATCCGAAGGGCTTGACACAACTCCAACAAGGAAGCTTCCCATGTGGAGATGAGAGGTCTTCTGTCTGGTGCCTCAGGAAAGCCGCGTATGCTGGTCTTCGAACCCAGGCCTCTGAGGAGTGATACCTAGACACCAAAGCAAGAGTTCATAATAGGGCTTAGGGGCCTGTCTGGTTCAATCTTCTGTCTCTGCAGATATCTGTCTGTGTTTCTGCATGGAGGTAGTAGTTGCTCAGCTTGTGTCATAATGCCCCTATTTGTCCAGTGCGGCTTGCGGTAGTGGGATGTCCTTGGGGACCTTGAGGTTTCTACTATTTTGTAGAGTTGTGACCAATGGAATGGGCAGTTTCTTAGGAGAGAGCAGGCACAGTTCTGTGGTGTGGCTCCAGAGACCCCAGCCTGGAGGCTGTGTGGGCCATGGCTGTGCAGACAGACATCCAAAAACCCTAACTCAGCTCAGGTTTGGGGCCGAGGTTACGGCAGGCCTGATCTACAGTCCATGAGGGGAGCTCCTCTGGATATGAAAGAAGGGTGAGAGGGAGGCAGTCGCTCAGTCTTTTGTCTCTGGATGTTTTGTCCACAATGGCCGTTTAATGTAGGAGTTGCCTCATGGGTCGTAGAAGTCTCCCTCTCTGGTAGTTTGTCCAGCCCCCAAGAGTTTGGGGTCATTCTGTGGGAAGGGAAGTGTCCTGTTTTCTGCTTCATGTGTCCCCCCAGTAGAGGGATTCTAGAGCATAGCAGTGGGTACTGACAACTGGAATACTCGCCCTCTGGTTAAGCCTGGGGGCCTATGGATATGACAAGCCCCATATGCAGGATCTTGGTCCAGCCACTGAGAGGCGTTACTTTAATACGGGACTCACGCTGCAGGTCACAATGCATGTCTGTGCCCTAGGCGGCCCTCAAGCACTGGCGTGGCCTTCCGGACAATGCAGGTTTTCCCACATTGAACGTTGGACAACATGCCAACCACAAGGTTTCTGGCCATGGGGAAGGAGGAATTCTAATTTCTGCATCACGTTCACCCCTGGGCAGTGATTGGAGATAAGGTCTAGGTTCTGAAGCCTGAAAACCGAGGTTGGGAAGAGATGACGACCTACAGCCATAACGGGTCCTATGTGTCCAGGTTGGGCCCAGAAGTCTGGGTGTCGTTTGGGATGTCTTGTCTCAGGCTGTGCCAGACAGGGCATTAGTATACAGGGTGGGCTGTATAATTGCTTTACAATAGAGTGGCATGCATTAGAAAATCATTTGGGGTTACTTATTAGCAGCATAGGGCAAAGTTTTTCTTCTGGAGGGCAGGCAGAGTGCTGCATTGTGGCTTCGGAATTCCCAAACTGGAGGGCTTGTGGGCCAGGAGAGTGAGGACGGAAGTCTGAGAACACAAGCTAGGCTTAGGTTTCGGGGCAAGGACATGGCAGGCACACTCTGCAGAGCTGAATTGAGATCTCGTGCGTCTGAAGTCAGGTCGAGGTTCAGACTTTGGCTCAGGTTTGAGTTTCTGTCCATGTTGGCCCCTTCAGGAAGGGGGGGCATTATGAGGCCATGGGGGTTTTCCCACTATTGGCGTTGTGAGATGCTCCAAACCGCAAGGATTCCTTCTGTGGGACTATTAAGATTTGTTGGATGGCTCCAGGACGTCTTATAAGGTATTTTTCCAGAACAGGGTTCTAAGTATGGATGCCTGGGCAGCCAGCCTCACATTCCAATTGTCTCCTAGCAACAAGAAACGTTTGATCTGCTGGCTTGGGGTAGCAACAGAGGGGGCTGAGTTGATATGGACTTTCCTGAGGATGGTCTTAATGTTGGTTTGAGTCCATGGAGACCTTTGTATGGGGCAGTGGCACCAGGGCCCTGAAGGATTCTCCTAACCAGAGGTTATGACAAAGCTCCAATGAGCAAGTTTCCATGGGGAGACGAGATTTGTTCTTATTGGTGCCTCAGGAAACCACCATATGCTGGTATTGGAAACGAGGCCTCTGAGGAGAGATGCCTGGAAACCAAAGCAATGGATCTGATTAGGGCCTAGGGGCCTGTCCGGTTCAATATTCTTCTCTGGGGACATCTGTTGTCTGAGTGGAGGTAGTTGCTCAGCTGGTTTGAGATCACCCCTGTTTGTCCTAGGCAGCCTACACTATTGGGATGGCCTCGGTGACTTTGGAGGTTTTTCCTAATTTGCAAGGTTGTGGCCAATGGAATGCGAAGAATTCCCTTGAAAGGGAAGCACAGTCCTGAGGTGTGGCTCCAGGGACCCAAGTGTGGAGCGTGTGTGGTCCAGGGCTATTTGGACAAAAGTCTGAAAACACAAACTCCACTTAGGTTGTGGGATGTAGGTATGGCCGGCCCGATCTATAGACCGTGAGGAGACGTCTTCGGGATATGAACAAAGGGCGAATGTGATGTGCATGCTCATGCTTTTTTTTTTTTTTTTCTGGAAATGTGTCACCGATTGCCATGGAATGTCGGGGTGTCCTCATGGGCCATCGTTGAGGCTCCCTTTCTGGGGATTTGACCCGATCCCAAGAGTTTGGGGTCATTCTGTGGGAAGGAAGGAGGCCTTTCTGTTTTTTTTTTTTTGTTTCTTTATTTTTTTTGTTTTTTGTTTTTTGTTTTTTTTTTTAACCTCCGGTGGACCATCAAAAGAGGGATTCCAGAGCAGAGTCGTGGGTGGGGGCAATAGGACAACCAGACCTCTGGTTAACATTGGGACCTAAGAACATGGCAAGCCCCTTATGTGGGCTCTTGGTCCAGACACTGAGAGGCCTTTTTTGAGGATAGGTCTCACACTGAGTTTCACAATGTGTTTTTGTGCCCAAGGAGCCCCTCAAGTCAGGGCGTGGCCTAATGTACCATGCTGGTTTCTCCTACACTGAACGTTGCACAGTATGGGAACCACAAGTAGTCTGGCAATGGGGAAGATGGAGTTCTAATTTCTGCCACACTTTCACTCCTGGACTGTGATTGGATTTAAGGTCTAGGTTCTGAAGCCTGAAAACTGAGGTTGGGAAGAGATGAAGCCCTAAGGCCATGGTGTGTCTGATGTGCTCAGTGTTAGGCCAGCTGTTGAGTGTGGGTTGGGAGGTGCAGGCTCAGGCTGTGCTAGACAGGGAATTAGTGCCCAGGCTAGACTGCATCATTGGGGTGCAGTCGAGTTTCGTGCAGGATTGTACTCATTTGTGGTTACTGGGTAGCCCCAGAGGGCAACGTTTTTCTTCTGGAGGGAAGACAGAGTGCCACATAGTGACTCCAAAATTCCCAAACTGGAAGGCTTGTGGGCCAGGAGTGTGAGGAAAAAATTCTGAGAACACAATCCAGACTTAGATTTCGGGGTGAGGGGACGGCAGGCACACTCTGCAGAGATGATTCGAGATCCCGTATACCTGAAGACAGAGCTAGGATCAGACGTTTTCTTAGGTCGAAGTATCTGTCCATGACGGCCCATTCATGAAGGGGAGGGTGTCACGAGGACATGGAGGTTTTCCAACTATGGGAATTGTGAGATGCTCCAAACCACAATGATTCCTTCTGTGGGACAGTCGAGACATGTTGGATGGCTCCAGGACATCCCATAAGGAAGTTATCCAGAGCAGGGTTCTAAGGATGGATGCGTGGGCAGCCTGCCTCCCATTCCAGGAGTCTCATAGAGCCAAGGCAAGTTCGATCTGCTGGATCTAGGGGAGCAACCGAGGCGGGTGTTTTGAAATGGGTGAGTTGAGGATGGGTCATAATGTGCATTTGTGTCCATGTAGACTTTGGAATGGGGTGCTTGATCCGGGGCCTTGAGGGATGTTCATAACCGGAGGTTTTGATGGAGCTCTAAAGAGTATGTTTCCTATGTAGAGAAGAGAATTGTTTTGATGAGTGCCTAAGGAATCTCCCATATGCTGGTATTGGAAACTAGGCCTCTGAGGAGAGATGACTGGAATCAAAATCAATGGATCTGATTAGGGCCTCAGTGCCCGTCCAGTTCAATCTTATTCTATGGGGATATCTGTCTCTGGGTCTGAGTGGAGGTGGTTTCCTAACTTGTGAAAGATCATCCCTGTGTGTCCTGGGCAGCCAACACAATTCGGATGGCCTGGGGGAGTTTGGAGGATTCTCCTAATCTATAGGGTTGTGGCCAATGGAAATGGCAGAATTCCCCTGGAGAGGGAAGCCACAGTCCTGAGGTGTGGCTCCAGGGGCCCCAGCTTGGATGGTGTGTGGGCCAGGACTGTGGGGACAGAATTCTGAAAACACAAACTCAGCTTAGGTTTGGGGATGTATGTATGAAGGCTCGATCTACAGACCGCGAGAATTTTCCGGGCTATGAACAAAGGGCTAGTATGTGGCGCTTGCTCAGGCTTTTGTCTCTGAATTTTGTGTCAATGGTGGCCGTGGAATTTTGGGATGTCCTCAAGGGCCATGGACAATTTTTTCTCTGGTGATATGGCCTGATCCCAAGTGGTTGGGATCATTCTGTGGATTGGAAGAGTCCGTTCTGTGTATATATATATATATTTTTTTTTTTTTTACCTCAGGTGTCCCACCAAAGAGGGATTCCCGAGTAGAGCCCTGAGTAGGGGTGACTAGACATCTCGAACTCTTGTTGATATTGGGGGACTGGGGCTTTGTAAGCCCCATATGTGGGCTGTTGTTCCAGTCACTAAGAGGCTTTACAAGAGGATAGGGCTCACGCTGAGGGTCTCAATGTGTGTTTGTGCACATTGTGGCCCTCAGGGATAGGTGGGGCCTCATAGTCCATGCTGCTTTCTCCTACAATATACATTGGACAACATGCCAACCACTAGGTTTCTTGCCAAGGCGAAGGAGAAGTTCTGATTCTTGCATCACGTTCACTCCTGAGCAGTGAGTGGAGATAAGGTCTAGGTTTTGAAGGTGAAAACTGAGGTTGGGTAGAGATGATGGCCTAAAGCCATTGTGGGTGTGATATGCTCTGTGTACGGCCAGCTGTTTGGGTGTTGGACTGGAGGTCTGCCCTCAGGCTGTGTCAGACAGGGCTTTAGTGCACAGGCTAGACTGTATAATTGGGGTATGGTCGAGTGGCATGCAGGTTGTTACTCATTTGGCGTTTCTGGTTAGCCCTATAGGGCAACATTTTTCTTCTGGAGGGCAGGCAGAGTGCTGCATTGTGTCTCCAGAATTGCCAAACTGGAGGGGTGTGGCCAGGATTGTGAGGAAGGAAGACTGAAAACACAAGCTAGCACGAGTTTTGGGGCCAAGAGCATGGCAGGCCCACTCTGCAGAGGCTGAATCGAGATCTCCTGCAGGTGAGGTCAGGGCGATTATCAGATGTTGCCTCAAGCTGGAGTTTGTGTCCATGACGGCCCCTTCCTGAAGGGGATGGGGGCGACATGAGGCCAGGGAGGTTTCCCTACGCTGGGAGTTGTGAGCTGCTCCAAACTTCAAAGTTTCCTTCTTCAGGACAGTCGAGTACTATTGGATGGTTCCAGGATGCCCCATACAGAAAGACTCGAGAGCAGGGCCCTAAGCATGGATGCTGAGAAACGCCAACTCACCTTCCCATTCCTTGGTCGAGACAAGGCACGCTCAATCTGTGGGCTCTTGGGTGAGCTACCCAGAAGGCTGAGTTTAAATGGACTCTCCTGAGGATGAGTCATAATGTGGGTTGGTGGCCATGGAGACCTTGGAATGTGGCAGTAGCTAAGGGACTCTGCAGGATTCTCCAACCCAAAGGGCTTGACACAACTCCAACAAGGAAGCTTCCCATGTGGAGATGAGAGGTCTTCTGTCTGGTGCCTCAGGAAAGCCGCGTATGCTGGTCTTCGAACCCAGGCCTCTGAGGAGTGATACCTAGACACCAAAGCAAGAGTTCATAATAGGGCCTAGGGGCCTGTCTGGTTCAATCTTCTGTCTCTGCGGATATCTGTCTGTGTTTCTGCATGGAGGTAGTAGTTGCTCAGCTTGTGTCATAATGCCCCTATTTGTCCAGTGCGGCTTGCGGTAGTGGGATGTCCTTGGGGACCTTGAGGTTTCTACTATTTTGTAGAGTTGTGGCCAATGGAATGGGCAGTTTCTTAGGAGAGAGCAGGCACAGTTCTGTGGTGTGGCTCCAGAGACCCCAGCCTGGAGGCTGTGTGGGCCATGGCTGTGCAGACAGACATCCAAAAACCCTAACTCAGCTCAGGTTTGGGGCCGAGGTTACGGCAGGCCTGATCTACAGTCCATGAGGGGAGCTCCTCTGGATATGAAAGAAGGGTGAGAGGGAGGCAGTCGCTCAGGCATTTGTCTCTGGATGTTTTGTCCACAATGGCCATTTAATGTAGGAGTTGCCTCATGGGTCGTAGAAATCTCCCTCTCTGGTAGTTTGTCCAGCCCCCAAGAGTTTGGGGTCATTCTGTGGGAAGGGAAGTGTCCTGTTTTCTGCTTCATGTGTCCCCCCAGTAGAGGGATTCTAGAGCATAGCAGTGGGTACTGACAACTGGAATACTCGTCCTCTGGTTAAGCCTGGGGGCCTATGGATATGACAAGCCCCATATGCAGGATCTTGGTCCTGCCACTGAGAGGCGTTACTTTAATACGGGACTCACGCTGCAGGTCACAATGCATGTCTGTGCCCTAGGCGGCCCTCAAGCACTGGCGTGGCCTTCCGGACAATGCAGGTTTTCCCACATTGAACGTTGGACAACATGCCAACCACAAGGTTTCTGGCCATGGGGAAGGAGGAATTCTAATTTCTGCATCACGTTCACCCCTGGGCAGTGATTGGAGATAAGGTCTAGGTTCTGAAGCCTGAAAACCGAGGTTGGGAAGAGATGACGACCTACAGCCATAACGGGTCCTATGTGTCCAGGTTGGGGCCAGCTGTCTGGGTGTCGTTTGGGATGTCTTGTCTCAGGCTGTGCCAGACAGGGCATTAGTATACAGGGTGGGCTGTATAATTGCTTTACAATCGAGTGGCATGCATTAGAAAATCATTTGGGGTTTCTTATTAGCAGCATAGGGCAAAGTTTTTCTTCTGGAGGGCAGGCAGAGTGCTGCATTGTGGCTTCGGAATTCCCAAACTGGAGGGCTTGTGGGCCAGGAGAGTGAGGACGGAAGTCTGAGAACACAAGCTAGGCTTAGGTTTCGGGGCAAGGACATGGCAGGCACACTCTGCAGAGCTGAATTGAGATCTCGTGCGTCTGAAGTCAGGTCGAGGTTCAGACTTTGGCTCAGGTTGGAGTTTCTGTCCATGTTGGCCCCTTCAGGAAGGGGGGGCATTATGAGGCCATGGGGGTTTTCCCACTATTGGCGTTGTGAGATGCTCCAAACCGCAAGGATTCCTTCTGTGGGACTATTAAGATTTGTTGGATGGCTCCAGGACGTCTTATAAGGTATTTTTCCAGAACAGGGTTCTAAGTATGGATGCCTGGGCAGCCAGTCTCACATTCCAATTGTCTCCTAGCAACAAGAAACGTTTGATCTGCTGGCTTGGGGTAGCAACAGAGGGGGCCCAGTTGATATGGACTTTCCTGAGGATGGTCTTAATGTTGGTTTGAGTCCATGGAGACCTTTGTATGGGGCAGTAGCACCAGGGCCCTGAAGGATTCTCCTAACCAGAGGTTATGACAAAGCTCCAATGAGCAAGTTTCCATGGGGAGACGAGATTTGTTCTTATTGGTACCTCAGGAAACCACCATATGCTGGTATTGGAAACGAGGCCTCTGAGGAGAGATGCCTGGAAACCAAAGCAATGGATCTGATTAGGGCCTAGGGGCCTGTCCGGTTCAATATTCTTCTCTGGGGACATCTGTTGTCTGAGTGGAGGTAGTTGCTCAGCTGGTTTGAGATCACCCCTGTTTGTCCTAGGCAGCCTACACTATTGGGATGGCCTCGGTGACTTTGGAGGTTTTTCCTAATTTGCAAGGTTGTGGCCAATGGAATGCGAAGAATTCCCTTGAAAGGGAAGCACAGTCCTGAGGTGTGGCTCCAGGGACCCAAGTGTGGAGCGTGTGTGGTCCAGGGCTATTTGGACAAAAGTCTGAAAACACAAACTCCACTTAGGTTGTGGGATGTAGGTATGGCCGGCCCGATCTATAGACCGTGAGGAGACGTCTTCGGCATATGAACAAAGGGCGAATGTGATGTGCATGCTCATGCTTTTTTTTTCTTTTTCTGGAAATGTGTCACCGATTGCCATGGAATGTCGGGGTGTCCTCATGGCCATCGTTGAGGCTCCCTTTCTGGGGATTTGACCCGATCCCAAGAGTTTGGGGTCATTCTGTGGGAAGGAAGGAGGCCTTTCTGTTTTTTTTTTGTTTGTTTCTTTATTTTTTTTGTTTTTTGTTTTTTGTTTTTTTTTTTTAACCTCCGGTGGACCATCAAAAGAGGGATTCCAGAGCAGAGTCGTGGGTGGGGGCAATAGGACAACCAGACCTCTGGTTAACATTGGGACCTAAGAACATGGCAAGCCCCTTATGTGGGCTCTTGGTCCAGACACTGAGAGGCCTTTTTTGAGGATAGGTCTCACACTGAGTTTCACAATGTGTTTTTGTGCCCAAGGAGCCCCTCAAGTAAGGGCGTGGCCTAATGTACCATGCTGGTTTCTCCTACACTGAACGTTGCACAGTATGGGAACCACAAGTAGTCTGGCAATGGGGAAGATGGAGTTCTAATTTCTGCCACACTTTCACTCCTGGACTGTGATTGGATTTAAGGTCTAGGTTCTGAAGCCTGAAAACTGAGGTTGGGAAGAGATGAAGCCCTAAGGCCATGGTGTGTCTGATGTGCTCAGTGTTAGGCCAGCTGTTGAGTGTGGGTTGGGAGGTGCAGGCTCAGGCTGTGGTAGACAGGGAATTAGTGCCCAGGCTAGACTGCATCATTGGGGTGCAGTCGAGTTTCGTGCAGGATGGTACTCATTTGTGGTTACTGGGTAGCCCCAGAGGGCAACGTTTTTCTTCTGGAGGGAAGACAGAGTGCCACATAGTGACTCCAAAATTCCCAAACTGGAAGGCTTGTGGGCCAGGAGTGTGAGGAAAAAATTCTGAGAACACAAGCCAGACTTAGATTTCGGGGTGAGGGGACGGCAGGCACACTCTGCAGAGATGATTCGAGATCCCGTATACCTGAAGACAAAGCTAGGATCAGACGTTTTCTTAGGTCGGAGTTTCTGTCCATGACGGCCCATTCATGAAGGGGAGGGTGTCACGAGGACATGGAGGTTTTCCCACTATGGGAATTGTGAGATGCTCCAAACCACAATGATTCCTTCTGTGGGACAGTCGAGACATGTTGGATGGCTCCAGGACATCCCATAAGGAAGTTATCCAGAGCAGGGTTCTAAGGATGGATGCGTGGGCAGCCTGCCTCCCATTCCAGGAGTCTCATAGAGCCAAGGCAAGTTCGATCTGCTGGATCTAGGGGAGCAACCGAGGCGGGTGTTTTGAAATGGGTGAGTTGAGGATGGGTCATAATGTGCATTTGTGTCCATGTAGACTTTGGAATGGGGTGCTTGATCCGGGGCCTTGAGGGATGTTCATAACCGGAGGTTTTGATGGAGCTCTAAAGAGTATGTTTCCTATGTAGAGAAGAGAATTGTTTTGATGAGTGCCTAAGGAATCTCCCATATGCTGGTATTGGAAACTAGGCCTCTGAGGAGAGATGACTGGAATCAAAATCAATGGATCTGATTAGGGCCTCAGTGCCCGTCCAGTTCAATCTTATTCTATGGGGATATCTGTCTCTGGGTCTGAGTGGAGGTGGTTTCCTAACTTGTGAAAGATCATCCCTGTGTGTCCTGGGCAGCCAACACAATTCGGATGGCCTGGGGGAGTTTGGAGGATTCTCCTAATCTATAGGGTTGTGGCCAATGGAAATGGCAGAATTCCCCTGGAGAGGGAAGCCACAGTCCTGAGGTGTGGCTCCAGGGGCCCCAGCTTGGATGGAGTGTGGGCCAGGACTGTGGGGACAGAATTCTGAAAACACAAACTCAGCTTAGGTTTGTGGATGTATGTATGAAGGCTCGATCAACAGACCGTGAGAATTTTCCGGGCTATTAACAAAGGGCGAGTATGTGGCGCTTGCTCAGGCTTTTGTCTCTGAATTTTGTGTCAATGGTGGCCGTGGAATTTCGGGATGTCCTCAAGGACCATGGACAATTTTTTCTCTGGTGATATGGCCTGATCCCAAGTGGTTGGGATCATTCTGTGGATTGGAAGAGTCCTTTCTGTGTATATATATATATATATATATATATATTTTTTTTTTTTTTTTTTTTTACCTCAGGTGTCCCACCAAAGAGGGATTCCCGAGTAGAGCCCTGAGTAGGGGTGACTAGACATCTCGAACTCTTTTTGAAATTGGGGGACTGAGGCTTTGTAAGCCCCATATGTGGGCTGTTGTTCCAGTCACTAAGAGGCTTTACATGAGGATAGGGCTCACGCTGAGGGTCTCAATGTGTGTTTGTGCACATTGTGGCCCTCAGGGATAGGTGGGGCCTCATAGTCCATGCTGCTTTCTCCTACAATATACATTGGACAACATGCCAACCACTAGGTTTCTTGCCAAGGCGAAGGAGAAGTTCTGATTCTTGCATCACGTTCACTCCTGAGCAGTGAGTGGAGATAAGGTCTAGGTTCTGAAGGTGAAAACTGAGGTTGGGTAGAGATGATGGCCTAAAGCCATTGTGGGTGTGATATGCTCTGTGTACGGCCAGCTGTTTGGGTGTTGGACTGGAGGTCTGCCCTCAGGCTGTGTCAGACAGGGCTTTAGTGCACAGGCTAGACTGTATAATTGGGGTATGGTCGAGTGGCATGCAGGTTGTTACTCATTTGGCGTTTCTGGTTAGCCCTATAGGGCAACATTTTTCTTCTGGAGGGCAGGCAGAGTGCTGCATTGTGTCTCCAGAATTGCCAAACTGGAGGGGTGTGGCCAGGATTGTGAGGAAGGAAGACTGAAAACACAAGCTAGCACGAGTTTTGGGGCCAAGAGCATGGCAGGCCCACTCTGCAGAGGCTGAATCGAGATCTCCTGCAGGTGAGGTCAGGGCGATTATCAGATGTTGCCTCAAGCTGGAGTTTGTGTCCATGACGGCCCCTTCCTGAAGGGGATGGGGGCGACATGAGGCCAGGGAGGTTTCCCTACGCTGGGAGTTGTGAGCTGCTCCAAACTTCAAAGTTTCCTTCTTCAGGACAGTCGAGTACTATTGGATGGTTCCAGGATGCCCCATACAGAAAGACTCGAGAGCAGGGCCCTAAGCATGGATGCTGAGAAACGCCAACTCACCTTCCCATTCCTTGGTCGAGACAAGGCACGCTCAATCTGTGGGCTCTTGGGTGAGCTACCCAGAAGGCTGAGTTTAAATGGACTCTCCTGAGGATGAGTCATAATGTGGGTTGGTGGCCATGGAGACCTTGGAATGTGGCAGTAGCTAAGGGACTCTGCAGGATTATCCAACCCAAAGGGCTTGACACAACTCCAACAAGGAAGCTTCCCATGTGGAGATGAGAGGTCTTCTGTCTGGTGCCTCAGGAAAGCCGCGTATGCTGGTCTTCGAACCCAGGCCTCTGAGGAGTGATACCTAGACACCAAAGCAAGAGTTCATAATAGGGCCTAGGGGCCTGTCTGGTTCAATCTTCTGTCTCTGCGGATATCTGTCTGTGTTTCTGCATGGAGGTAGTAGTTGCTCAGCTTGTGTCATAATGCCCCTATTTGTCCAGTGCGGCTTGCGGTAGTGGGATGTCCTTGGGGACCTTGAGGTTTCTACTATTTTGTAGAGTTGTGGCCAATGGAATGGGCAGTTTCTTAGGAGAGAGCAGGCACAGTTCTGTGGTGTGGCTCCAGAGACCCCAGCCTGGAGGCTGTGTGGGCCATGGCTGTGCAGACAGACATCCAAAAACCCTAACTCAGCTCAGGTTTGGGGCCGAGGTTACGGCAGGCCTGATCTACAGTCCATGAGGGGAGCTCCTCTGGATATGAAAGAAGGGTGAGAGGGAGGCAGTCGCTCAGGCTTTTGTCTCTGGATGTTTTGTCCACAATGGCCGTTTAATGTAGGAGTTGCCTCATGGGTCGTAGAAGTCTCCCTCTCTGGTAGTTTGTCCAGCCCCCAAGAGTTTGGGGTCATTCTGTGGGAAGGGAAGTGTCCTGTTTTCTGCTTCATGTGTCCCCCCAGTAGAGGGATTCTAGAGCATAGCAGTGGGTACTGACAACTGGAATACTCGTCATCTGGTTAAGCCTGGGGGCCTATGGATATGACAAGCCCCATATGCAGGATCTTGGTCCAGCCACTGAGAGGCGTTACTTTAATACGGGACTCACGCTGCAGGTCACAATGCATGTCTGTGCCCTAGGCGGCCCTCAAGCACTGGCGTGGCCTTCCGGACAATGCAGGTTTTCCCACATTGAACGTTGGACAACATGCCAACCACAAGGTTTCTGGCCATGGGGAAGGAGGAATTCTAATTTCTGCATCACGTTCACCCCTGGGCAGTGATTGGAGATAAGGTCTAGGTTCTGAAGCCTGAAAACCGAGGTTGGGAAGAGATGACGACCTACAGCCATAACGGGTCCTATGTGTCCAGGTTGGGGCCAGCTGTCTGGGTGTCGTTTGGGATGTCTTGTCTCAGGCTGTGCCAGACAGGGCATTAGTATACAGGGTGGGCTGTATAATTGCTTTACAATTGAGTGGCAAAATCATTTGGGGTTTCTTATTAGCAGCATAGGGCAAAGTTTTTCTTCTGGAGGGCAGGCAGAGTGCTGCATTGTGGCTTCGGAATTCCCAAACTGGAGGGCTTGTGGGCCAGGAGAGTGAGGACGGAAGTCTGAGAACACAAGCTAGGCTTAGGTTTCGGGGCAAGGACATGGCAGGCACACTCTGCAGAGCTGAATTGAGATCTCGTGCGTCTGAAGTCAGGTCGAGGTTCAGACTTTGGCTCAGGTTTGAGTTTCTGTCCATGTTGGCCCCATCAGGAAGGGGGGGCATTATGACGCCATGGGGGTTTTCCCACTATTGGCGTTGTGAGATGCTCCAAACCGCAAGGATTCCTTCTGTGGGACTATTAAGATTTGTTGGATGGCTCCAGGACGTCTTATAAGGTATTTTTCCAGAACAGGGTTCTAAGTATGGATGCCTGGGCAGCCAGCCTCACATTCCAATTGTCTCCTAGCAACAAGAAACGTTTGATCTGCTGGCTTGGGGTAGCAACAGAGGGGGCCCAGTTGATATGGACTTTCCTGACGATGATCTTAATGTTGGTTTGAGTCCATGGAGACCTTTGTATGGGGCAGTGGCACCAGGGCCCTGAAGGATTCTCCTAACCAGAGGTTATGACAAAGCTCCAATGAGCAAGTTTCCATGGGGAGACGAGATTTGTTCTTATTGGTGCCTCAGGAAACCACCATATGCTGGTATTGGAAACGAGGCCTCTGAGGAGAGATGCCTGGAAACCAAAGCAATGGATCTGATTAGGGCCTAGGGGCCTGTCCGGTTCAATATTCTTCTCTGGGGACATCTGTTGTCTGAGTGGAGGTAGTTGCTCAGCTGGTTTGAGATCACCCCTGTTTGTCCTAGGCAGCCTACACTATTGGGATGGCCTCGGTGACTTTGGAGGTTTTTCCTAATTTGCAAATTTGTGGCCAATGCAATGGGAAGAATTCCCTTGAAAGGGAAGCACAGTCCTGAGGTGTGGCTCCAGGGACCCAAGTGTGGAGCGTGTGTGGTCCAGGGCTATTTGGACAAAAGTCTGAAAACACAAACTCCACTTAGGTTGTGGGATGTAGGTATGGCCGGCCCGATCTATAGACCGTGAGGAGACCTCTTCGGGATATGAACAAAGGGCGAATGTGATGTGCATGCTCATGTTTTTTTTTTTTTTTTTTTCTGGAAATGTGTCACCGATTGCCATGGAATGTCGGGGTGTCCTCATGGGCCATCGTTGAGGCTCCCTTTCTGGGGATTTGACCCGATCCCAAGAGTTTGGGGTCATTCTGTGGGAAGGAAGGAGGCCTTTCTGTTTTTTTTTTTTGTTTGTTTATTTTTTTTGTTTTTTGTTTTTTGTTTTTTTTTTAACCTCTGGTGGACCACCAAAAGAGGGATTCCAGAGCAGAGTCGTGGGTGGGGGCAACAGGACAACCAGACCTCTGGTTAACATTGGGACCTAAGAACATGGCAAGCCCCTTATGTGGGCTCTTGGTCCAGACACTGAGAGGCCTTCCTTGAGGATAGGTCTCACACTGAGTTTCACAATGTGTTTTTGTGCCCAAGGAGCCCCTCAAGTCAGGGCGTGGCCTAATGTACCATGGTGGTTTCTCCTACACTGAACGTTGCACAGTATGGGAACCACAAGTTTTCTGGCAATGGGGAAGATGGAGTTCTAATTTCTGCAACACTTTCACTCCTGGACTGTGATTGGATTTAAGGTCTAGGTTCTGAAGCCTGAAAACTGAGGTTGGGAAGAGATGAAGCCCTAAGGCCATGGTGTGTCTGATGTGCTCAGTGTTAGGCCAGCTGTTGAGTGTGGGTTGGGAGGTGCAGGCTCAGGCTGTGGCAGACAGGGAATTAGTGCCCAGGCTGGACTGCATCATTGGGGTGCAGTCGAGTTTCGTGCAGGATGGTACTCATTTGTGGTTACTGGGTAGCCCCAGAGGGCAACGTTTTTCTTCTGGAGGGAAGACACAGTGCCACATAGTGACTCCAAAATTCCCAAACTGGAAGGCTTGTGGGCCAGGAGTGTGAGGAAAAAATTCTGAGAACACAAGCCAGACTTAGATTTCGGGGTGAGGGGACGGCAGGCACACTCTGCAGAGATGATTCGAGATCCCGTATACCTGAAGACAGAGCTAGGATCAGACGTTTTCTTAGGTCGGAGTTTCTGTCCATGACGGCCCATTCATGAAGGGGAGGGTGTCACGAGGACATGGAGGTTTTCCCACTATGGGAATTGTGAGATGCTCCAAACCACAATGATTCCTTCTGTGGGACAGTCGAGACATGTTGGATGGCTCCAGGACATCCCATAAGGAAGTTATCCAGAGCAGGGTTCTAAGGATGGATGCGTGGGCAGCCTGCCTCCCATTCCAGGTGTCTCATAGAGCCAAGGCAAGTTCGATCTGCTGGATCTAGGGGAGCAACCGAGGCGGGTGTTTTGAAATGGGTGAGTTGAGGATGGGTCATAATGTGCATTTGTGTCCATGTAGACTTTGGAATGGGGTGCTTGATCCGGGGCCTTGAGGGATGTTCATAACCGGAGGTTTTGATGGAGCTCTAAAGAGTATGTTTCCTATGTAGAGAAGAGAATTGTTTTGATGAGTGCCTAAGGAATCTCCCATATGCTGGTATGGGAAACTAGGCCTCTGAGGAGAGATGACTGGAATCAAAATCAATGGATCTGATTAGGGCCTCAGTGCCCGTCCAGTTCAATCTTATTCTATGGGGATATCTGTCTCTGGGTCTGAGTGGAGGTGGTTTCCTAACTTGTGAAAGATCATCCCTGTGTGTCCTGGGCAGCCAACACAATTCGGATGGCCTGGGGGAGTTTGGAGGATTCTCCTAATCTATAGGGTTGTGGCCAATGGAAATGGCAGAATTCCCCTGGAGAGGGAAGCCACAGTCCTGAGGTGTGGCTCCAGGGGCCCCAGCTTGGATGGTGTGTGGGCCAGGACTGTGGGGACAGAATTCTGAAAACACAAACTCAGCTTAGGTTTGTGGATGTATGTATGAAGGCTCGATCAACAGACCGTGAGAATTTTCCGGGCTATGAACAAAGGGCGAGTATGTGGCGCTTGCTCAGGCTTTTGTCTCTGAATTTTGTGTCAATGGTGGCCGTGGAATGTCGGGGTGTCCTCAAGGGCCATGGACAATTCTTTCTCTGGTCATTTGGCCTGATCCCAAGTGGTTGGGATCATTCTGTGGATGGGAAGAGTCCTTTCTGTATTTTTTTTTTTTTTACCTCAGGTGTCCCACCAAAGAGGGATGCCAGAGTAGAGCCCTGAGTAGGGGTGACTAGACATCTCGAATTCTGGTTGAGATTGGGGGACAAGGGGCTTGGCAAGCCCCTTATGTGGGCTGTTGTTCCAGTCACTAAGAGGCTTTACATGAGGATAGGGCTCACGCTGAGGGTCACAATGTGTGTTTGTGCAAATTGTGGCCCTCAGGGATAGGTGGGGCCTCATAGTCCATGCTGCTTTCTCCTACAATGAACATTGGACAACATGCCAACCACTAGGTTTCTTGCCAAGGCTAAGGAGAAGTTCTGATTCTTGCATCACATTCACTCCTGAGCAGTGAGTGGAGATAAGTTCTAGGTTCTGAAGGTGAAAACTGAGGTTGGGTAGAGATGATGGCCTAAAGCCATTGTGGGTGTGATATGCTCTGTGTATGGCCAGCTGTCTGGGTGTTGGACTTGAGGTCTGTCCTCAGGCTGTGTCAGACAGGGCTTTAGTGCACAGGCTAGACTGTATAATTGGGATATGGTCGAGTGGCATGCAGGTTGTTACTCATTTGGCGTTTCTGGTTAGCCCTATAGGGCAACATTTTTCTTCTGGAGGGCAGGCAGAGTGCTGCATTGTGTCTCCAGAATTGCCAAACTGGAGGGGTGTGGCCAGGATTGTGAGGAAGGAAGTCTGAAAACACAAGCTAGCACGAGTTTTGGGGCCAAGAGCATGGCAGGCCCACTCTGCAGAGGCTGAATCGAGATCTCCTGCAGGTGAGGTCAGGGCGAGTATCAGATGTTGCCTCAAGCTGGAGTTTGTGTCCATGACGGCCCCTTCCTGAAGGGGGTGGGGGCGTCATGAGGCCAGGGAGGTTTCCCTACGCTGGGAGTTGTGAGCTGCTCCAAACTTTAAAGTTTCCTTCTTCAGGACAGTCGAGTATTATTGGATGGTTCCAGGATGCCCCATACAGAAAGACTCGAGAGCAGGGCCTTAAGCATGGATGCCGAGAAACGCCAACTCACCTTCCCATTGCCTGGTCGAGACAAGGCACGCTCAATCTGCGGGCTCTTGGGTGAGCTACCCAGAAGGCTGAGTTTAAATGGACTCTCCTGAGGATGAGTCATAATGTGGGTTGGTGGCCATGGAGACCTTGGAATGTGGCAGTAGCTAAGGGACTCTGCAGGATTCTCCAACCCGAAGGGCTTGACACAACTCCAACAAGGAAGCTTCCCATGTGGAGATGAGAGGTCTTCTGTCTGGTGCCTCAGGAAATCCCCGTATGCTGGTCTTCGAACCCAGGCCTCTGAGGAGTGATACCTGGACACCAAAGCAAGAGTTCATAATAGGTCCTAGGGGCCTGTCTGGTTCAATCTTCTGTCTCTGCGGATATCTGTCTGTGTGTCTGCATGGAGGTAGTAGTTGCTCAGCTTGTGTCATAAGGCCCCTATTTGTCCAGTGCGGCTTGCGGTAGTGGGATGTCCTTGGGGACCTTGAGGTTACTACTATTTTGTAGAGTTGTGGCCAATGGAATGGGCAGTTTCTTAGGAGAGATCAGGCACAGTTCTGTGGTGTGGCTCCAGAGACCCCAGCCTGGAGGCTGTGTGGGCCATGGCTGTGCAGACAGACATCCAAAAACACTAACTCAGCTCAGGTTTGGGGCCGAGGTTACGGCAGGCCTGATCTACAGTCCATGAGGGGAGCTCCTCTGGATATGAAAGAAGGGTGAGAGGGAGGCAGTCGCTCAGTCTTTTGTCTCTGGATGTTTTGTCCACAATGGCCGTTTAATGTAGGAGTTGCCTCATGGGTCGTAGAAGTCTCCCTCTCTGGTAGTTTGTCCAGCCCCCAAGAGTTTGGGGTCATTCTGTGGGAAGGGAAGTGTCCTGTTTTCTGCTTCATGTGTCCCCCCAGTAGAGGGATTCTAGAGCATAGCAGTGGGTACTGACAACTGGAATACTCGCCCTCTGGTTAAGCCTGGGGGCCTATGGATATGACAAGCCCCATATGCAGGATCTTGGTCCAGCCACTGAGAGGCGTTACTTTAATACGGGACTCACGCTGCAGGTCACAATGCATGTCTGTGCCCTAGGCGGCCCTCAAGCACTGGCGTGGCCTTCCGGACAATGCAGGTTTTCCCACATTGAACGTTGGACAACATGCCAACCACAAGGTTTCTGGCCATGGGGAAGGAGGAATTCTAATTTCTGCATCACGTTCACCCCTGGGCAGTGATTGGAGATAAGGTCTAGGTTCTGAAGCCTGAAAACCGAGGTTGGGAAGAGATGACGACCTACAGCCATAGCGGGTCCTATGTGTCCAGGTTGGGGCCAGGTATCTGGGTGTCGTTTGGGATGTCTTGTCTCAGGCTGTGCCAGACAGGGCATTAGTATACAGGGTGGGCTGTATAATTGCTTTACAATCGAGTGGCATGCATTAGAAAATCATTTGGGGTTTCTTATTAGCAGCATAGGGCAAAGTTTTTCTTCTGGAAAGCAGGCTAGTGCTGCATTGTGGCTTCGGAATTCCCAAACTGGAGGGCTTGTGGGCCAGGAGAGTGAGGACGGAAGTCTGAGAACACAAGCTAGGCTTAGGTTTCGGGGCAAGGACATGGCAGGCACACTCTGCAGAGCTGAATTGAGATCTCATGTGTCTGAAGTCAGGTCGAGGTTCAGACTTTGGCTCAGGTTTGAGTTTCTGTCCATGTTGGCCCCTTCAGGAAGGGGGGGCATTAGGAGGCCATGGGGGTTTTCCCACTATTGGAGTTGTGAGATGCTCCAAACCGCAAGGATTCCTTCTGTGGGACTATTAAGATTTGTTGGATGGCTCCAGGACGTCTTATAAGGTATTTTTCCAGAACAGGGTTCTAAGTATGGATGCCTGGGCAGCCAGCCTCACATTCCAATTGTCTCCTAGCAACAAGAAACGTTTGATCTGCTGGCTTGGGGTAGCAACAGAGGGGGCTGAGTTGAAATGGACTTTCCTGAGGATGGTCTTAATGTTGGTTTGAGTCCATGGAGACCTTGGTATGGGGCAGTGGCACCAGGGCCCTGAAGGATTCTCCTAACCAGAGGTTATGACAAAGCTCCAATGAGCAAGTTTTCCATGGGGAGACGAGATTTGTTCTTATTGGTTCCTCAGGAAACCACGATATGCTGGTATTGGAGACGAGGCCTCTGAGGAGAGATGCCTGGAAACCAAAGCAATGGATCTGATTAGGGCCTAGGGGCCTGTCCGGTTCAATATTCTTCTCTGGGGACATCTGTTGTCTGAGTGGAGGTAGTTGCTCAGCTGGTTTGAGATCACCCCTGTTTGTCCTGGGCGGCCTACACTATTGGGATGGCCTCGGTGACTTTGGAGGTTTTTCCTCATTTGCAAGGTTGTGGCCAATGGAATGGGAAGAATTCCCTTGAAAGGGAAGCACAGTCCTGAGGTGTGGCTCCAGGGACCCAAGTTTGGAGGGTGTGTAGTCCAGGGCTATTTGGACAAAAGTCTTAAAACACAAACTCCACTTAGGTTGTGGGTTGTAGGTATGGCCGGCCCGATATATAGACCGTGAGGAGACCTCTTCGGGATATGAACAAAGGGCGAATGTGATGTGCATGCTCATGCTTTTTTTTTTTTTTTCTGGAAATGTGTCACCGATTGCCATGGAATGTCGGGGTGTCCTCATGGGCCATCGATGAGGCTCCCTTTCTGGGGATTTGACCCGATCCTAAAAGTTTGGGGTCATTCTGTGGGAATGGAGGAGGCCTTTCAGTTTTTTTTTGTTTACTTTTTTTTTTTTTTTTTTTTACCTCAGTTGGACCACCAAAAGAGGGATTCCAGAGCAGAGTCGTGGGTGGGGGCAACATGACAACCAGACCTCTGGTTAACATTGGGACCTAAGAACATGGCAAGCCCCTTATGTGGGCTCTTGGTCCAGACACTGAGAGGCCTTCCTTGAGGATAGGTCTCACACTGAGTTTCACAATGTGCTTTTGTGCCCAAGGATCCTTTCAATTCAGGGCGTGGCCTAAAGTACCATGCTGGTGCCTCCTACACTGAACGTTGCACAGTATGGGAACCACAAGTTTTCTGGCCATGGGGAAGATGGAGTTCTAATTTCTGCAACACTTTCACTCCTGGACTGTGATTGGATTTAAGGTCTAGGTTCTGAAGCCTGACAACTGAGCTTGGGAAGAGATGAAGCCCTAAGGCCATGGTGTGTCCGATGTGCTCAGTGTTCGGCCAGCTGTTGAGTGTGGGTTGGGTGGTGCAGGCTCAGGCTGCGGCAGACAGGGAATAAGTGCCCAGGCTAGACTGTATCATTGGGGTGCAGTCGAGTTTCGTGCAGGATGGTACTCATTTGTGGTTACTGGGTAGCCCCAGAGGGCAACTTTTTTCTTCTGGAGGGAAGACACAGTGCCACATAGTGACGCCAAAATTCCCAAACTGGAAGGCTTGTGGGCCAGGAGTGTGAGGAAAAAATTCTGAGAACACAAGCCAGACTTAGATTTCAAGGTGAAGGGAAGGCAGGCACCCTCTGCAGAGATGATTCGAGATCCCGTATACCTGAAGATAGAGCTAGGATCAGACGTTGGCTTAGGTCGGAGTTTCTGTCCATGACGGCCCCTTCATGAAGGGGAGGGTGTCACGAGGACATGGAGGTTTTCCGAAGATGGGAATTGTGAGATGCTCCAAACCACAATGATTTCTTCTGTGGGACAGTCGAGACCTGTTGGATGGCTCCAGGACATCCCATAAGAAAGTTATCCAGAGCAGGGTTCTAAGGATGGATGCCTGGGCAGCCTGCCTCCCATTCCAGGTGTCTCATAGAGCCAAGGCAAGTTCGATCTGCCTGATCTAGTGGAGCAACCGAATCGGGTGTGTTGAAATGGGTGAGTTGAGGATGGGCCATAATGTGCATTTGTGTCCATGGAGACCTTGGAATGGGGTCTGATCCGGGTCCTTGAGGGATGTTCATAACCGGAGGTTTTGATGGAGCTCTAAAGAGTATGTTTCCTATGTAGAGAAGAGAATTGTTTTGATGAGTGCCTAAGGAATCTCCCATATGCTGGTATTGGAAACCAGGCCTCTGAGGAGAGATGACTGGAATCAAAAGCAATGGATCTGATTAGGGCCTCAGTGCCCGTCCAGTTCAATCTTATTCTATGGGGATATCTGTCTCTGGGTCTGAGTGGAGTTGGTTTCCTAACTTGTGAAAGATCATCCCTGTTTGTCCTGGGCAGCCAACACAATTCAGATGGCCTGGGGGAGTTTGGAGGATTCTCCTAATCTATAGGGTTGTGGCCAATGGAAATGACAGAATTCCCCTGGAGAGGGAAGCCACAGTCCTGAGGTGTGGCTCCAGGGGCCCCAGCTTGGATGTTGTGTGGGCCAGGACTGTGGGGACAGAAGTCTGAAAACACAAACTCAGCTTAGGTTTGGGGATGTATGTATGAAGGCTCGATCAACAGACCGTGAGAATTTTCCGGGCTATGAACAAAGGGCGAGTATGTGGCGCTTGCTCAGGGTTTTGTCTCTGGATTTTGTGTCAATGGTGGCCGTGGAATGTCGGGGTGTCCTCAAGGGCCATGGACAATTCTTTCTCTGGTTATTTGGCCTGATCCCAAGTGGTTGGGATCATTCTGTGAATGGGAAGAGTCCTTTCTGTATTTTTTTTTTTACCTCAGGTGTCCCACCAAAGAGGGATTCCCGAGTAGAGCCCTGAGTAGGGGTGACTAGACATCTCGAACTCTGGTTGAGATTGGGGGACTAGGGGCTTGGCAAGCCCCATATGGGGGCTGTTGTTCCAGTCACTAAGAGGCTTTACATGAGGATAGGGCTCACGCTGAGGGTCACAATGTGTGTTTGTGCAAATTGTGGCCCTCAGGGATAGGTGGGGCCTCATAGTCCATGCTGCTTTCTCCTACAATGAACATTGGACAACATGCCAACCACTAGGTTTCTTGCCAAGGCTAAGGAGAAGTTCTGATTCTTGCATCACGTTCACTCCTGAGCAGTGAGTGGAGATAAGGTCTAGGTTCTGAAGGTGAAAACTGAGGTTGGGTAGAGATGATGGCCTAAAGCCATTGTGGGTTTGATATGCTCAGTGTACGGCCAACTGTCTGGGTGTTGGACTGGAGGTCTGCCCTCAGGCTGTGTCAGACAGGGCTTTAGTGCACAGGCTAGACTGTATAATTTGGGTATGGTCGAGTGGCATGCAGGTTGTTACTCATTTGGCGTTTCTGGTTAGCCCTATAGGGCAACATTTTTCTTCTGGAGGCCAGGCAGTGTGCTGCATTGTGTCTCCAGAATTTCCAAACTGGAGGGGTGTGGCCAGGATTCTGAGGACGGAAGTCTGGGAAAACAAGTTAGGCTTAGGTTTCAGGGTGAGGGCCCAGCAGGCACACTCTCAAGTGCTGAATCGAGATCTCATGCTTCTGAATTCAGGGCAAGGATCAGTCTTTGGCTTAGGATGGAGTTTCTGTCCGTGATGGCCCATTTATGAAGGTGTGGGGCATCATGAGGAAATGGAGGTTTTCTCACAGTGTTATTGTGTAATTTTCAAACCACAAGGATTCATTCTGCGAGACAGTCAAGACAGGTTGGTTGGATTCAAGACGTCCCATAAAGAAGTTCTCCAGAGCAGGGTTCTAAGGATGGATGCCTGGGAAGCCCGCCTCCCATTCTAACTGTCTCCTAGTGTCAAGGAAGGTTTGATCTGCTGGCTCTGGGTGAGCAGCCGAGTGGGCTGATTTGAAATGGACTCTCCTGAGAATGGATCATAATGTAAGTTTGTGTCCTTGGAGACCTTGGGATTGGGCCATGGTGCCAGCGCCCTGAAGGATCCTCCTAACCTGAGGTATTGACACAGCTCCAAAGAGCAAGTTTCCCATGTGGAGATGAGATCTGTTCTGATTGTTTCCTTAGGAAACCCCCATATTCTGATATTGGAAACCAGGCCTCTTAGGAGAGATACCTAGAAACCAAAGCAATGCTTCAGAAGTTGGCTCAGGTTGGAGTTTCTGTCCATGATGGCCCCTTTATAAAGGGGAGCATCTCATGAGGCCATGTAGGTTTTCCCACGATAGGAGTTGTGAGATGCTCCAATCTTCAAGGATTCCTTCTGTGGGACAGTCAAGACCTTTTGGAAGGCTCCAGGACATTCCATATGGAACGGCGCCAGAGCAGGATTCCATGGATGGATGCCTAGAGAGTCTGCTTTGCATTCCAGTTGTCTCCTAGCGACAAGGCAGGTTTGATATTCTGCCTCTGGGGGAGTAATCAACGGGGCTGTGTTGAAATGTACTCTCCTGCCGAATGGTCATAATGCGGGTATGTGTCCATGAAGACCTTGGAATAGGGCGGTTGCTCCGGCTACCTGAAGGTTTCTCCTAACTGGAGGCTTTTACAGAGCTCCAAAGGATAAGTTTCCCATGTGAAGACAAGATTTGTTCTGATTGGTATCTCTGGAATCCCCCATATGCTGGTATTGGAAAACAGCCCTCTGAGGAGAGATGCTTAGAAAAAAAAGCAATGGAACCAATTACATTCTAGGGGCCAGTCCAGTTTAATCTTCTTCTCTTGGGTTATCTGTCTACGGGTGAGTTGACGTCGTTGCTCAGCTTGTGAGAGATCGCCCCTCTTTGACCTGGGTGGCCTACACTATTGGAATGGCCTCTGGGACTTTGGAGGTTTCTCCTTATCTGTAGGGTTGTGGCCAATGGAATGGGAAGAATTTCCTTGGAGAGGGCAGGCACAGTCCTGAGGTGTGGCTCCAGGGGCCTCAGTCTGGAGGGTGTGTGGGACAGGGATGTCAGGATAGAAGTCTGAAAACACAAACTCGGCTTAGGTTTGGGGACGTAGGTATGGCAGGCCCAATCTACAGACTATGAGGAGAATTTTTTGGGCTATGACCTAAGGGTGAGTGTGAACGCTTGCTGAAGCTTATGTCTCTGGATTTTGTGTCAATAGTGGCCGTGGAATGTCGGGCTGGCCTCATGGGCCATGGACGAGTCTTTCTCTCTGGACCCCAATCACTTGGGATGGCCCAATCCCAAGTGATTGGGGTCATTCTGTGAGTGGGAGGAGTCCTTTCTGTGTTTATTTACCTCAAATGTCCCACCAAAGAGGGATTCCAGAGCAGAGCCCTGAGTAGGGGTGACTAGATGTCTCTACCTCTGGTTAAGATTGGGTGACTTGGGGCATGGCAGGCCCCATATGCGCGCTCATGGTCCAGCCACTGAGAGGCTTTACTTGAGGACAGGGCTCAAACTGAGGGTCCCAATGTGTGTTTGAGCCCACCGCAGCTCTTAAGCATAGGCAGGGCCTCAGGGACCCTACACTACCCTCCGGGGCCCTACTAATACCCCTGTAGGCCCTACAGGGGTCCTACACTGAACGTTGGACAAGATGCCAACCACAAGATTCTGGCGAGAGGGAAGGAGGAGTTCTGATTTCTGCATCACGTTCACCCATGGGAAGTGAGTAGAGATAAGGTCTAGGATTCTGTAGCCTGAAAACCGAAGTTGGAAAGAGATGGCGACCTAAGGCCATGGCGGTTCAGATGTTCTCAGTGTACTGCAAACTGTCTGGGTGTCGGTTGGGAATTCAGGCCTCAGGTTCTGTCAGACAGGGCATTAGTGCACAAGCTAGACTATATAATTGGTGTACAGTTGAGTGACGTGCAGGTTTATCCTCATTGGAGGTTTCTGGGTAGACCCATAGGGCAATATTTTTCTTCTAGAGGGCAGGCAGAGTGCAGCACTGTGTCATCGGAAATCCCAAAATAGAGGGCGTGTGGTCCAGGAGAGTGAGGACGGAAGTCGGAGAACACTAGCTACGCTTAGGTTTTGGGGTGAGGGCACAGCAGGTACACTCTGAAGAGCTGAATCAAGATCTCGTGCATCTGAAGTCAAGGCGAGATCAGCTGTTGGCTCAGGTTGGAGTTTCTTTCCATGATCTGCCTTCATGAAGATTGGGGGCATCATGTGACCTTGGAAGCTTTCCATGATATGAGTTGTTAGGTGGTCCATGCACAAGGACTCCTGTGGGACAGTCGAGACCTGTTGGATGGCTAAAGGATGTCCCATAAGGAACGACGCAAGAGCAGGGTTCTAAGGATGGATGCCTGAAGAGCCCAACTCGCATTTCAATTGTCTCCTAGCGACAAGGCAGGTTCAATCTGCTGGCTCTGGAGTAGCAACCGAGGGGGTTTAGTTGAAATGGACTCTCCTGAGGATGGGTCATAATTTGGGATTGTGTCCATGGAGATATTCAAATGGGGCAGTGGCTCCAGTGACCTGAAGTTTTCTCCTAACTGGAGGTTATGACACAGCTCCATAGAGCAAGATTCCCATGTGGAGACAAGATTTTTTCTGATAGGTAGCTCTGGAAACCCCCTTATGCTGGTATTGGAATCCAGGCCTCTGAGGAGAGATGCCTGAAAACAAAAGCAATGGATCCAATTAGGGCCTAGGTGCCTGTCTTGTTCAATATTCTTTTCTATGGATATCTGTCTAAGGTTCTGATTGGAGGTAGTGGCTCAGCTTGTGCCAGAGGGTCCCTGTATGTCCAGGACATCCTACACTATTGGGATGGCCTCAGAGATTTTGGATGATTCTCCTAATCTGTCAGGTTGTGCCAAATGAATGAGCAGAATTCCCTTGGAGAGGGCAGGCACAGTCCTGAGGTGTGGCTCCATGGGGCCCAGCCTTTAGAATGTGTGGGTGAGGACAATGGAGACAGAAGTCTGAAAACACAAACTCGGCTTAGGTTTGGGGACATAGGTATGGCAGGCCCGATCTACAGACCTTGAGAATTTTGGGGGCTCTAAACAAAGGGCAAGTGTGTGGCGCTTTTTCAGGTTTTTGTCTCCGGATTTTGTGTCAATGGTGGCCGAGGAATGTCAGGCTGGCCTCATCGACCATGGACGAGTATTTCTCTCTGTGGATTTGGCCAGATTCCAAGTGTTTGGGGTCATTCTTTGGATGGTAGGAGTCCTTACTTTTTTTTTTTTCTTTATCTTGGTTTTTTTTTTTTTTTTTTTTTTTTTTTTTTACCTTATGTGTCCCAACAAATAGGGATTCCAGAAAAGAGCTCTGAATAAGGTTGACTAGACTTCTCAAGCTCTGGCTAGGATTGGGGGAGTAGGGACATGGCAAGTCCCATATGCAGGCTCTTGGTCCAGCCCCGGAGAGGCTTTACTTGAGGCCAGGGTTCATGCTTAGGGTCCTAATGTGTGTTTGTGCCCATCACAGCCCTCAAGCATGTCTGAGGCCTCATTGGCCATGCTGGGTTCTCATATACTGAACGTTGGACAACATGCCAACCACAAGGTTTCTGGTCATGGGGAAGGTGAAGTTCTGATTTCTGCATCACGTACATCACTTAGTTGTGAGTGGAGATAATGTCTAGGTTCTGAAGCCTGAAGACCAAGGTTGGGAAGAGATGATGACCTAAGGCCATGGCATGTTTGATGTGTCAGTGTGAGGCCAGGTGTCTGGGTGTCGGTCACGAGGTCTGGGGTCAGGCTGTGTCAGACAGGGCATTAGTGCCCAGGCTAGACTGTATAATTGGGGTACAGTCTAGAGAATTGCAGGTTGATCCTCATTTGATGTTTCTGGGTAGACCCCTAGGGCAAAGTCTCTCTTCTGGAGGGCAGGCAGAGTGCTGCATTTTGTCTCCAGAATTCCCAAAGTGAAAGGCTTGTGGGCCAGGAGTGTGAGGATGGAAGTCTGAGAATGCGAGCTGGCTTAGGTTTTGGGGCGAGGGCAAGGCAGGCACACTCTGCAGAGCTGAATTGAGATCTCATGCATCTGAGGTCAGGGCGAGGATCAGACGGGAGTTTCTGTCCATGATGTCCTCTACCTGAAGGTGGAGGCATCACGAGGCCATGGAGGTTTTCCCACGGTGCGAGTGTGTGATGCTGCAAACCACAAGGATTCCTTCTGCAGGACAGTTGAGACCTGTTGAATGGATCAAGGACACCCCATTAGGAATTTCTCCAGAGCAGAGTTCTAACATGGATACCTGGGCAACGAACTCGCATTCCAATTGTCTCCTAGTGACAAAGCAGCTTTGATCTGCTGGCACTGGGTGAGCAACCGCCAGGTTTGTGTTGAAATGGACTCTCCTGAGGATGGGTCATAATGTGGGATTGTGTCCATTGAGACATTGGAATGGGGCGGTGGCTCCAGTGACGTGAAATTTTCTCCTAACTGGAGGTTTTGACACAGTTCCATATAGCATGATTCCCATGTGGCATGCGATTTGTTCTGATTGGTAGCTCCAGAAACCCCCATGTGCTCGTATTGGAATCCAGGCCTCTGAGGAGAGATACATGAAAACAAAAGCAATGAATTCGTTTAGGGCCTAGGTGCCTGTCCTCTTCAATCTTATTTTCTATGGATATCTATCTACAGGTCTGATTGGAGGTAGTGGCTCAGCTTGTGGCAGATGGTCCCTGTTTGTCCCGGACATCCTACAATATTGGGGTGGCCTCGGGGACTTCGGATGTTTCTCCTAATCTGTCAGGTTGTGCCAAAGGAATGAGCAGAATTCCCATGGAGAGGGCAGGCACAGTCCTCAGGTGTGGCTCCATGGGGCCAAGCCTTGAGGGTGTGTGGGCCAGGACAATGGAGACAGAAGTCTGAAAACACAAACTTGGCTTAGGTTTGGGGACATAGGTATGGCAGGCCCGATCTACAGACCGTGAGAATTTTTCAGGCTTTGAACAAAGGGCGAGTGTGTGGCGCTTTTTCAGGCTTTTGTCTCCGGATTTTGTGTCAATGGTGGCCGTGGAATGTCAGGATGGCCTCATCAGCCATGGACGAGTATTTCTCTCTGTGAATTTGGCCCAATTCCAAGTGTTTGCGGTCATTCTTTGGACGGTAGGAGTCCTTTCTCTATTTTTTTTTTTAACCTCATGTGTCCCACCAAGGAGGGATTCTAGAGAAGAGATCTGAGTAGGGGTGACTAGACTTCTCAAGCACTGGTTAAGGTTTGGGGAGTAGGGGCATGGTAATCTCCATATGTGGGCTCTTGGTCCAGCCCCGGAGAGGCTTTACTTGAGGCCAGGGTTCATGCTTAGGGTCCTAATGTGTGTTTGTGCCCATCGCAGCCCTCAAGCATGTCTGAGGCCTCATGGGCCATGCTGGTTTCTCCTACACTGCACGTTGGACAACATGCCAACCACAGGGTTTCTGGTCATGGGGAAGGAGGAGTTCTGATTTCTGCATCACGTACACGGCATGGCAGTGAGTAAAGATAAGGTCTAGATTCTGAAGCCTGAAAACCGAGGTTGGTAAGAGATGACGACCTAAGGCCATGGTGGGTCCGTTGCACTTAGTGTGCGGCCAGATGTCTGTGTCCATCATGAGGTCTGGGCTCAGGCTGTGTCAGGCAGGGCATTAGTCCCCAGGCTAGACTGTATAATTGGGGTACAGTCGAGTGATGTGAAGGTTGGTCCTCATTTGGGGTTTCTGGTTGGCCCCATAGGGCAAAGATTTTCTTCTGGAGGGCAGGCAGAGTGCTGCATTCTGGCTCCAGAATTGCCAACTTCAGGGCTTGTGGGCCAGGTGTTTTTGGACAGAAGTCTGAGAACACAAGTTCAGCTTAGAATTCGCAGCGGTGACATGGCAGGCACACTCTACAGACCTGAAATGAGATCTCGTGCATCTGAAGTCAGGGCGAGGATCAGATGTTGGCTTAGGTTGGAGTTTCTGTACATGATGTCCCCTTCATGAAGGTGGGGGGGCATCAGGAAACCATGGAAGATTTCCAACTTTGTGAGTGTGTGATGCTCCAAACCACAAGGATTCCGTCAGCGGGACAGTCACGAACTTTTGGATGGTTCAAGGACGTCCCATAAGAAATGCTCCAAAGTACAGTTCTAATGATGGATGCATGGGCAGTCCAACTTGCATTCCAGTTGTGTCCTAGTGAAAAGGAGGATTCGATCTGCTGTCACTGGGGGAACAACCGAGGGGGCTGAATTGAAATGGAATGTCATGAGGATCAGTCGATGTGGATTTGTGTCCATGGATCCCTTGGAATGGGGCAGTGGCTCTGTTGCCCTGAAGAATTCTCCTAACCTGAGGTTTTGATGCAGCTCCAAAGAGCAAGTTTCCCATGTAGAGACGAGATTTGTTCTGAAACCCCCACAACCTGGTATTGGAAACCAAGCATCTGGGGAACAATGCCTGGAATCCAAAGCAATGGATCTGATTACGGTCTAGGGGCCTGTCCTTTTCAATATTCTCCTCTGAGTGTCTCTGTCTAAGATTCAGAATGGAGGTCACTGCTCAGCTTGTGTCAGATCACCCATGTTTGTTGGGGGAGGCCAACACTATTGGGCTGGTCTTGGGAATTGGAGGTTTCTCCTAATCTGTAAGGTTGTGGCAAATGAAACGGGCAGAGTTCCCTTGGAGAGCACTGGCACAGTCCTTAGGTGTGACACCACCTTTCTGGGTGTCATCCAGGAGGTCCAGGCTCAGGCTGTGTCAGACAGGGCATTAGTGCCAAGCTTAGACTGTATAATTGGAGTAAAGTTGAGTGGCATGCAGGTTGATCCTCATTTGGCGTTTCTGGGTAGCCCCAGGGGCAACGTTTTTCTTCTGGAGGGAAGGAAGAGTGCTGCATTGTGGCGACGGAATTCTCACACTGGAGGGCTTGTGGGCCAGAATTGTGAGGAAGGAAGTGTGAGAACACAAGCTAGGCTTAGGTTTTGGGTCAAGATCATGGCAGGCACACTCTGTAGAGCTAAATCTAAATCTCATGCATCTGAAGTCAGGGCGAGGATCAGACGTAGGCTCAGGTTGAAGTTTCTGTTCAGGATGGCCCCTTCAAGATGGTGGGGGGCATCATGGGGCTATGGAGACTTTCCCAATTTGGCATTGTAAGTTGCTCCAATCGGCAAGGATTCCTTCTACGGGACAGTCGAGACCGGTCAGATTGCTCCAGGACGTCCCATGCGGAACCACGGCAGTGCAGGGTTCTAAGGATGGATTCCTGGAGTGCCCGCCTCACATTCCTATTGTCTCCTAGTGACAAGGCAGGTTCGATCTGCTTCTTTTGGGGAGCAACCAAAGGGGATATGTTGAAATGGACTCGCCTGCAGATGGGTCATAATGCGGGTTTGTGTCCATGGAGACCTTGGAATGGGGTGTTGGCTGCTGGGACCTGAAGGTTTCCCTTAACTGGAGGTTGTGACACAGCTCCAAAATGCATGTTTCCCATGTGGAAATGAGATTTGTTCAGACTGGTACCTCTTGAAGAACACATATGCTGGTATTGGAAACCAGGCCTCTGAGGAGAGATGCCTGGAATCAAAAGCAATGGATCTGATTAGGGCCTAGGTGCCTGTCTGGTTCAATCTTCTTCTCTGGGGTTATCTGTCTATGGATCTGAGTTGAGGTAGTTGCTCATCTTGGGACAGATCACCCTGTTTGCCCTGAGTGGCCAACACTATTGGGATGGCCTCAGGGACGTTGGAGTGTTCTCCTAATCTTTAGGGTTGTGGCCAATGGAATGGGCAGAATTTGCTTGGAGAAGGCAGGCACAGTCCTGAGGCATGGCTCCAGGGGCCCCAGCCTGGAGGGTGTGTGGGCCAGGACAGTGGGGACAGAAACCTGAAAACCCAAACTCAGCTTAGATTTGGGGACGTAGGTATGACATGCCTGATCTATAGACCGTGAGAAGAATTTATCAGGCTATGAACAAAGGGCAAGTGTGAGGCATATCTCCAGGCTTTTGTCTCTAGATTTTGTGTCAATGGTGACCATGGAATGACGGGATGGCCTCTTTGGCCATGGATGATTCTTTCTCTTTTAAGATTTGGTCAGATCCCAAGTTTTGGGGCTCATTCAGGGGATGGAGGAGACCCTTCGATATTTTTTTCCTCAGGGGTTCCAGAGTAGAGACCTGAATAGGGGTGATTAGAACTCTCAACCTCTCATTAATATTGGGGGACTAGGGATGGCAATGCGGGTTCTTGGACCAGACCCTGAGAGGCTTTAATTGAGGACAGGGCTCACACTGAGGGTCCCAATGTGTTTGTGCCCATTGCGGTTCTCAAGCATGGGCGGGGACTCATGGGCTACACTGGATTCTCCTACACTGAACGTTGGAAAACATGCCAACCACAAGGTTTCTTGCCTTGAGGAAGAAGGAGTTTCATTTCTGCATCACGTTCACCCCTGGGTAGTGAGTATATATAAGGTCTAGGTTCTGAAGCCTGAAAACCAAGGTTGAAAAGAGATGATGACCTAAAGCCATGGCGGGTCTGATGTGCTCAGTGTACAGCCAGCTGTCTGGGTGTCGGTTGAAAATTCAGACCTCAGGCTGTGCAAGACAGGGCATTAACGCCGAAGCGAAACTGTATAATTGGGGTAGAGTCAAGTGGCATGCAGGTTGATCCTCATTTGGTGTTTCTGGTTAGCCCCATAGGACAACGTTTCTCTTCTGGAGGGCAGTCAGAGTGCTGCATTGTGTCTCTCCAGAATTCCCTAACTGGAGGGCTGGTGGGCTCGGAGTGTGAGGACGAAGTCTGAGAACAATAGCTAGGTTTTGCTTCGGGGCGGGGTTTCGGCAGGCACACTCTGCAGAGTTGAATCAAGATTTCGTGCATCTGAAGTCAGGGCGAGGATTAGACGTTGGCTCAGGTTGGAGTTTCTGTCCAAGATGGCTCTTTCATGAAGGGGACAGTGCACCACGAGGCCACAGAGCTTTTCCCATGATGGGAGTTGTGAGGTGCTCCAAAGCGCAAGGATTCCTTCTGCAGGACAGCTGTGACCTGTTGGATGGCTCCAGGACGTCCCATATGGAATTACTTCAGAGTAGTTTTCTACAGATGGATGCCTAGCCAGTCCGCCTCACATTCCAATTGTCTCCTAGTGACAAGATAGGTTCGATCTGCTGGCTCTAGGGGAGCACCCAAGGGCACTGAGTTGAAAAAGACTCTCCTGCAGATGGGTCCTAATGTGGGATTGTGTCCATGGAGACCTTGGAATGAGGTGGTGGCACCGGGGCTCTGAAGGATTTTCCTAGCCGGAGGTTTTGACACAGCTTGAAAGAGCACGTTTCCCATGTGGAGAAGACATTTGTTCTGACTGATGCCTCAGGAAACCTCCATATGGTGGTATTGAAAACCAAGTCTCTGAGGTTCTGACATAGCTCCTCGAGCAGGTTTCCAATGTGCAGACAAGACTTGCTCTGAAGGAGCCTATGGAAACCCCATAGGCTGGTATTGGAAACCAGGCCTCTGAGAAGAGATGCCTGGAAACCAAAGCAATGGATCTGATTAGGGCCTAGGGGCCTGTCCAGTTCAATGATCTTCTCTGGGGACATCTGTCTCCGAGTCTGTGTGGAGCTAGTTGCTCAGCTAGTGTCAGATCACCCCTGTTTGTTCCGAGCAGCCTACAATATTGGGATGGTCCCAGGGACATTGGAGAATTCTCCTGATTTATATGGTTGTGGCCAATGGAATATGAAGAATCCCTTTGAGAGGGCAGGAACAATACTGATGTGTGGTTCCAGGGGCCCTAGCATGGAGGGTGTGTGTTTTCACACAACTTTCCAAACAGCCCTGGCCTACACAACCTACAGGCTCAGGCCCCTGGAGCCAAACCTGAGGACTGTACTTGTCCTCTCAGAGGGAATTGTGTGTGCCCATTCCAAAGGCCACAACCCTTCTAATAGGATAAACCTCCAAAGTCCCTGATCCATCTCAATAGTGGTGGCTTCCCAGGAAAAACAGTGGTAATCTGAGCCCAACTGAGCACCTACCTGCACTCAGACCCATAGACAGATGTCCCCAGAGGTATGAGGGAAAGAACAGGCGCCTAGGCACTAATCAGATCCATTGCTTTGGTTTCCAGGCATCTCTCCTCAGAGGCCTGGATTTCAAAAGCAGCATATAGCTGTTTCTTGACTCATCCATCAGAAAACATCTCATCTACACATGGGAAACTTGCACGTAGGGGCTGTGTCAAAGCCTCTGTTTAGGAGAACCCTTTAGGGCCCCAGTGCCACCGCTTCATTCCAAGGTCTCCATAGACACAAAAGCACATTAGGACCGATCCCCAGGGGTGTCCATTTCAACTCAGCGTCCACGGTTGCTCCCCACAGATCCAGGAGATCTAACCTGTCTTGTTGCTAGGAGACAATTGGAATGCGAGGTGGGCTACCCATCCATCCATCCTTAGAACCCTGCTCAGAATCATTGGCCTGGAGCCAAACAACAGGTCTCAATTGTCCTGCAGAAGACTCTCTGCAGTTTGGAGCTTCTCACAACTCCCATCGTGGGAAAACACCCATGGCCCCTTGATGCCCCCCCCATTCATAAAGGGGCCATCAGGGACAGAAACTCCAACCTGTGCGATCGTCTGATCCTCGCCCTGACTTCAGATGCACGAGATCTCGATTCAGGTCTGTAGATTGTGCCTGCCATGGCCTCACCCAGAAACCTAAGCCTAGCTTGTGTTCTCAGACTTTTGTCGTCAGACTACTGGCCCACAAGCCCCCCAGTTTGGCAATCCAGAACTACAATGCAGCACTCTGCCGGCCCTCCAGAAGAAAAACATTGTCCTCTGGGGCTTCCCAGTAACCCCAAATGAGGATCAACCTGCACCGACATTGGATGTACTCCAAATACATAGGCTGACCAGGGCACTAATGCCCTTTCTGACACAGCCTGAGCCTGGACCCCGTGGACCCACCCAGACAGCTAGCCGCACACTGAGCACATCGAGCCGCCATGGCCTTAGGTCGTCATCTCTTCCCAACCTCGGTTTTCAGGTTTCACAACCTAGACCTTATCTCCAATCACTGCCCAGGGTTGAAGGTGATGCAGAAATCAGAACTCCTTCCCCATGGCAAGAAACCTTGTGGTTGGCATGTAGTCCAACGTTCAGTGTAGTTGAAACCAGTGTGGCCCATGAGGCCCCGCTTATGCTCGTGGGCCACATTGGTCACAAACACACATTGTGACCCTCAGGCTGAGCCCAGTCCTCAAGTAAGGCCACTCAGTGGATGGATGAAGAGATAGCATATTAGACTTGAGATGCCCCTAAGCCCCAATTTTGAACCATAGTTCGGGTTGTCCCTTCAGTCTTCCCCACGGCTTTGCTTTGGAATTCCTCTTTTGGTGGGACACCTGAGGTAACAAAACTGAAATGAGTCCTCCCATCCCACAGATTGACGAAAAGCAATGGGGAATCGGGCCAAATCCTCAGAGAGGAAGATTCGTCCATGGCCCATGAGGCCTCCCCGACATTCCACGGCCATCGCTGATTCAAAATCCAGAGACAAAAGCCTGAGCAAGCACCTCAGATTCGCACTTTCTTCGTATCCTGAAGAGTTCTTCTCATGGTTTGTAGATCGGGCCTGCCATACCTACGTCCCCAAAACTAAGCTGAGTTTGTGTTTTCAGACTTCTGTCCTCAAAGTCTTTGGCCACACACCCTCCAGGCTGGGTCCCTGGAGCCACACATTAGGACTGTGCCTACCAATCCATGGGAATTCTGCCCATTCCTTGGTCCAAAATCGTACAAATTAGGAGAAACCTCCAAAGTCCCTGAGGCCATCCCAATAGATTTGGTCGCCCTGAACAAACAAGGGCTGTCTAACGCCAGCTGATAATCGACCTCCACTCATACCATAGATGGATGTCCCCAGAGAAGAAGATTGAACCAGACAGGACCCTAGGCCATAATAGGATCCATTGCTTTGGGTTACAGGCATGTGTCCTCAAAAGCCTGATTCCAATACGAGCATAGGGGTTTTCCTGAGGCACCCATCAGAACTCATCTCGTCTCCACAAGGAAACCTGTGCATGGGAGCCATGTCCAAAGCTTAGGAGAGTACTTCAGGTTCCCGGTGCCACCACCCCATTTCAAGGCCCTCATGGACACAAAAGCACATTAGGACCCATCCTCAGGAAAGTCCATTTCAACTCAGCCACCCCGGTTGCTCAGGCAGAGCCATCAGATCTAAACTGTCTTGTTGCTAGAAGAAAATTGGAATGCGAGGCGGGATTCCCAGGCATCCATCCGCGAACGGTGCTCTGGAGTCATTCCATATGGAATGTCCTGAGCTGTCCAACAGGTCTCAATTGTCCCGCAGAAGGAATCCTTGAAGGGGGCATCCCACAACTCCCAACGTGGGAAAACCTCAATGGCCTCGAGATTCTGCTCCCTTCATGAAGCGGCCGTCATGCTCAGAAACTCCCACCTGAGCCAACGTCTGATCCTCGCCCTGACTTCACATGGATGAGATATTGGTTCAGATATGCAGGGGGTACCTGCCATGCCCCCCCGAAACCCAAGTCTAGCTTGTCTTCTCAGACTTCCGTCCTCACACTCCTGGCCCCGAAGCCCTCAAGTTTGGCAATTCCGGACCCACAATGCAGCACTCTGCCTGCCCTCTAGAAAAAAAATTATTGCCTCAACCTGCCCAGGCACCTTAAATGCGGGTAAACCTACGCAGCACTCGACTTTACCCAAATTATATAGTCTAACCTGGGCACTAATGCACTGTCGAACACAACCTGAGCCCGGACCTCGTGACCAACACCCAGAAAGCTGACCGCACACTGAGCACATAAAACCCGCCATGGCCTTAGGTCATCATCTCTTCCCTACCTCAGCTTTCAGGCTTCAGAACCGAGACCTTATCTCCAATCACTGCCCAGGGGTGTGTGTGATGCAGAAATCAGAACTCTTCCTTACACATGGAAAGAACCCTTGTGGTTGGCACGTTGTCCAACGTTCAGTGTAGGAGAAACCAGCATTCACCCTGAGGCCCCGCCCATTCTTGAATGCGACGAAGGCATACACACACATTGTGACCCTCAGCATGAGTCCTGTCCTCTAGTAAGTCCTCTCAGTGGCTGGACCATTAGATGTCATAATGGGCTTGACATGTACCTAAGGCCCCAATTTTTAACCAGATTTCTGATTGTCCAGTCGCCCCTCCCCAGGGCTCTACTCTGGAATCCCTCATTTGGTGGGACACCTGAGGATAAAAAAGAAAACAACAACAACAACAACAAAAAAAAACGGACTTCTTCCAGCCCACAGAATGACCCCAAAATCTTTGGACGGGGCCAAACCACCAGAGAGTACGACTCGTCCATTTCCCATGAAGTCTCCCAAAAATTCCACTACCATGAGTGACACGATATCCAGAGACAAAAACTTGAGCAGGAGCCTCACTCTCGCCCTTCTTTAAAATCCCGAAGAGTTCTCATGGTGTGTAGATCAGTCCTGCCATATATGACCCGAAACATAAGCCGAGTTTGTGTTTTCAGACAACTGTCCAAACAGCCCTGGCCTACACAACATACAGGCTCAGGCCCCTGGAGCCAAACCTGAGGACTGTACTTGCCCTCTCCAAGGGAATTGTGTGTGCCCATTCCAATGGCCACAACCCTTCTAATAGGATAAACCTCCAAAATCCCTGATCCATCTCAAAAGTGGTGGCTTCCCAGGAAAGACAGGGGCAATCTGAGCCCAACTGAGCACCTACCTGCACTCAGACCCATAGACAGATGTCCCCAGAGGAAAAAAGAAAAGAACAGGCTTCTAGGCACTAATCATATCCATTGCTTTGGTTTCCAGGCATCTCTCCTCAGAGGCCTGGATTTCAAAAGCAGCATCTAGCTGTTTCTTGACTCACCCATCAGGAAACATCTCATCTACACATGGGAAACTTGCACGTTGGAGCTGTGTCAAAGCCTCTGTTTAGGAGAACCCTTTAGGGCCCCAGTGCCACCGCTTCATTCCAAGGTCTCCATAGACACAAAAGCACATTAGGACCCATCCCCAGGGGTGTCCATTTCAACTCAGCGTCCTCGGTTGCTCCCCACAGATCCAGGAGATCTAACCTGTCTTGTTGCTAGGAGACAATTGGAATGCGAAGTGGGCTACCCAGCCATCCATCCTTACAACCCTGCTCAGAATCATTGGCCTGGAACCAAACAACAGGTCTCAATTGTCCTGCAGAAGACACTCGGCAGTTTGGAGCTTCTCACAACTCCCATTGGGAAAAGCCCCATGGCCTCGTGATGCCCCCCCATTCATGAAGGGGCCATCAGGGACAGAAACTCCAACCTGAGCGATCGTCTGATCCTCGCCCTGACTTCAGATGCATGAGATCTCGATTCAGGTCTGTAGATTGTGCCTGCCATGGCCTCACCCCGAAACCTAGCCTAGCTTGTGTTCTCAGACTTTTGTCGTCAGACTACTGGCCCACAAGCCCTCCAGGTTGGCAATCCAGAACTACAATGCAGCACTCTGCCGGACCTCCAGAAGAAAAACATTGTCCTCTGGGGCTACCCAGTAACCCCAAATGAGGATCAACCTGCACCGACCTTGGCTGTACCCCAAATACATAGGCTGACCAGGGCACTAATGCCCTTTCTGACACAGCCTGAGCCTGGACCCCCTGGCCCCTCCCAGACAGCTGTCCGCAACTGAAAACATCGAGCCGCCGTGGCCTTAGGTCGTCATCTCTTCCCAACATCGGTTTTCAGGTTTAAGAACATAGACCTTATCTCCAATCACTGCCCAGGGTTGAAGGTGATGAAGAAATCAGAACTCCTTCCCCATGGCAAGAAACCTTGTGGTTGGCATGTTGTCCAACGTTCAGTGTAGTTGAAACCAGTGTGGCCCATGAGGCCCCGCCCATGCTCGTGGGCCACATTGGTCACAAACACACATTGTGACCCTCAGGCTGAGCCCAGTCCTCAAGTAAGGCCACTCATTGGCTGGATGAAGAGATAGCATATTGGGCTTGCCATGCCCCTAGGCCCCAATTTTTAACCATAGTTCGGGTTGTCCCTTCAGTCTTCCCCACGGCTTTGCTTTGGAATTCCTCTTTTGCTGGGACATCTGAGGTAACAAACCTGAAATGAGTCGTCCCATCCCACAGATTGACGAAAAGAAATTGGGAATCGGGCCAAATCCTCAGAGAGGAAGATTCGTCCATGGCCCATGAGGCCTCCCCGACATTCCACGGCCATCGCTGATACAAAAGCCAGAGACAAAATCCTGAGCAAGCGCCTCATACTGGCACTTTCTTCATATCCTGAAGAGTTCTTCTCATGGTTTGTAGATCGGGCCTGCCATACCTACGTCCCCAAACCTAAGCTGAGTTTGTGTTTTCAGACTTCTGTTCTCAAAGTCTTGGGCCACACACCCTCCAGGCTGGGCCCCTGGAGCCACACATTAGGACTGTGCCTACCAATCCATGGGAATTCTGCCCATTCCATGATCCAAAATCGTACAAATTAGGAGAAACCTCCAAAGTTCCTGAGGCCATCCCAATAGATTTGGTCGCCCGGAACAAACAAGGGCTGTCTGACACCAGCTGATAATCGACCTCCACTCATACCATAGATGGATGTCCCCAGAGAAGAAGATTGAACCAGACAGGACCCTAGGCCATAATAGAATCCATTGCTTTGGGTTACAGGCATGTGTCCTCAAAAGCCTGATTCCAATACGAGCATAGGGGTTTCCCTGAGGCACCCATCAGAACTCAACTCGTCTCCACAAGGAAACCTGTGCATGGAGCCATGTCCAAAGCTTAGGAGAGTACTTCAGGGTCCCGGTGCCACCGCCCCATTCCAAGGCCCTCATGGACACAAAAACACATTAGGACCCATCCTCAGGAAAGTCCATTTCAACTCAGCCACCCCGGTTGCTCCCGCAGAGCCATCAGATCTAAACTGTCTTGTTGCTAGGAGACAATTGGAATGCGAGGCGGGCTTCCCAGGCATCCATCTGCAAACGGTGCCTTGTAGTCATTCCATATGGGATGTCCTGGAGCTGTCCAAAAGGTCTCAATTGTCCCGCAGAAGGAATCCTTGAAGGGCCTATCCCACAACTCCCAAAATGGGAAAACCTCAATGGCCTCGAGATTCCGCTCCCTTCATGAAGCGGCCGTCATGCTCAGAAATTCCCAACTGAGCCAACGTCTGATCATCGGCCTGAATTCAGATGCATGAGATATTGGTTCAGATCTGCAGGGGGTACCTGCCGTGCCCTGGCCCTGAAACCCAAGTCTAGCTTGTCTTCTCAGACTTCCGTCCTCACACTCCTGGCCCCGAAGCCCTCACGTTTGGCAATTCAGGACCCACAATGCAGCACTCTGCCTGCCTTCTAGAAAAAAAATTATTGCCTCATGAGCTGCCCAGGCACCTTAAATGAGGATAAACCTACACAGCACTCGACTTTACCCAAATTATATAGTCTAACTTGGGCACTAATGCACTGTCGAACACAACCTGAGCCGGGACCTCCTGACCAACACCCAGAAAGCTGACCGCACACTGAGCACATAAAACCCGCCATGGCCTTAGGTCATCATCTTTTCCCTACCTCAGTTTTCAGGCTTCAGAACCGAGACCTTATCTCCAATCACTGCCCAGAAGTGAGTGTGATGCAGAAATCAGATCTCCTCCTTACCCATGGCAAGAACCCTTGTGGTTGGCACGTTGTCCAACGTTCAGTGTAATAGAAACCAGCATTCACCCTGCGGCCCCGCCCATTCTTGAGTGCGACGAGTGCATACACACGCATTGTGACCCTCAGCATGAGTCCTGTCCTCTAGTAAGTCCTCTCAGTGGATGGACCATTAGATGTCATAATGGGCTTGACATGTCCCTAGGCCCCAATTTATAACCAGATTTCTGATTGTCCAGTCGCCCCTCCCCAGGGCTCTACTCTGGAATCAATCATTTGGTGGGACACCTGAGGTTAAAAAAGAAAACAACAACAACAACAACAACAACAACAAAACGGACTTCTTCCAGCCCACAAAATGACCCCAAACTCTTTGGACGGGGCCAAACCACCAGAGAGTAAGACTCGTCCATTTCCCATGAAGTCACCCAGAAATTCCACGACCATGAGTGACACGATATCCCGAGACAAAAACTTGAGCAGGAGCCTCACACTCGCCCTTCTTTCAACCCCGAAGAGTTCTCCTCATGGTCTGTAGATTAGTCCTGCCATACCTATGACCCGAAACATAAGCCGAGTTTGTGTTTTCAGACAACTGTCCAAACAGCCCTGGCCTACACAACCTACAGGCTCAGGCCCCTGGAGCCAATCCTGAGGACTGTACTTGCCCTCTCCAAGGGAATTGTGTGTGCCCATTCCAATGGCCACAACCCTTCTAATAGGATAAACCTCCAAAGTCCCTGATCCATCTCAATAGTGGTGGCTTCCAGGAATGACAGGGGCAATCTGAGCCCAACTGAGCACCTACCTGCACTCAGACCCATAGACCGATGTGCCCAGAGGTAAAAAGGAAAGAACAGGCCCCTAGGCACTAATCAGATCCATTGCTTTGGTTTCCAGGCATCTCTCCTCAGAGGCCTGGATTTCAAAAGCAGCATATAGCTGTTTCAGGACTCACCCATCAGAAAACATCTCATCTACACATGGGAAACTTGTACGTTGGAGCTGTGTCAAAGCTTCTGTTTAGGAGAAACCTTAGGGCCCCAGTGCCACCGCTTCATTCCAAGGTCTCCATAGACACAAAAACACGTTAGGACCCATCCCCAGGGGTGTCCATTTCAACTCAGCGTCCTTGGTTGCTCCCCACAGATCCAGGAGATCTAAATTGTCTGGTTGCTAGGAGACAATTGGAATGCGAGGTGGGATACCCAGCCATCCATCCTTAGAACCCTGCTCAGAATCATTGGCCTGGAGCCAAACAACAGGTCTCAATTGTCCTGCAGAAGACTCTCTGCAGTTTGGAGCTTTTCACAACTCCCATCGTGGGAAAACACCCATGGCCTCGTGATGCCCCCCCCCATTCATGAAGGGGCCATCAGGGACAGAAACTCCAACCTGAGCGATCGTCTGATCCACGCCCTGACTTCAGATGCACGAGATCTCGATTCAGGTCTGTAGATTGTGCCTGCCATGGCCTCACCCAGAAACCTTAGCCTAGCTTTTGTTCTCAGACTTTTGTCGTCAGACTACTGGCCCACAAGCCCTCCAGTTTGGCAATCCAGAACTACAATGCAGCACTCTGCCGGCCCTCCAGAAGAAAAACATTGTCCTCTGGGGCAACCCAGTAACCCCAAATGAGGATCAACCTGCACCGACCTTGGCTTTACCCCAAATACATAGGCTGACCAGGGCACTAATGCCCTTTCTGACACAGCCTGTGCCTGGAGCCCTTGGACCCTCCCAGACAGCTGGCCGCACACTGAGCACATCAAGCCGCCATGGCCTTAGGTCTTCATCTCTTCCCAACCTCTGTTTTCAGGTTTCAGAACCTAGACCTTATCTCCAATCACTTCCCAGGGTTGAACGTGATGCAGAAATCAGAACTCCTTCCCCATGGCAAGAAACCTTGTGGTTGGCATGTTGTCCAACGTTCAGTGTAGTTGAAACCAGTGTGGCCCATGAGGCCCCGCCATGCTCATGGGCCACATTGGTCACAAACACACATTGTGACGCTCAGGCTGAGCCCAGTCCTTAAGTAAGGCCACTCAGTGGCTGGATGAAGAGATAGCATATTGGGCTTGCCATGCCCCTAGGCCCCAATTTTTAACCATAGTTCGGGTTGTCCCTTCAGTCTCCCCACGGCATGGCTTTGGAATTCCTCTTTTGGTGGGACACCTGAAGTAACAAAACTGAAATGAGTCCTCCCATCCCACAGATTGACGAAAAGCAATTGGGAATCGGGCCAAATCCTCAGAGAGGAAGATTCGTCCATAGCCCATGTGGCCTCCCCGACATTCCACGGCCATCGCTGATACAAAATCCAGAGACAAAAGCCTGAGCAAGCGCCTCAGACTCGCACTTTCTTCATATCCTGAAGAGTTCTTCTCATGGTTTGTAGATCGGGCCTGCCATACCTACGTCCCCAAACCTAAGCTGAGTTTGTGTTTTCAGACTTCTGTCCTCAAAGACTTGGGCCACACACCCTCCAGGCTGGGCCCCTGGAGCAACACATTAGGACTGTGCCTACCAATCCATGGAAATTCTGCCCATTCCATGGTCCAAAATCGTACAAATTAGGAGAAACCTCCAAAGTCCCTGAGGCCATCCCAATAGTGTAGGTCTCCCGGAACAAACAAGGGCTGTCTGACTCCAGCTGATAATCGACCTCCACTCATACCATAGATGGATGTCCCCAGAGAAGAAGATTGAACCAGACAGGACTTTAGGCCATAATAGGATCCATTGCTTTGGGTTACAGGCATGTGTCCTCAAAAGCCTGATTCCAATACGAGCATAGGGGTTTTCCTGAGGCACCCATCAGAACTCATCTCGTCTCCAGAAGGAAACCTGTGCATGGGAGCCATGTCCAAAGCTTAGGAGAGTACTTCAGGGTCCCGGTGCCACCGCCCCATTCCAAGGCCCTCATGAACACAAAAACACATTAGGACCCATCCTCAGGAAAGTCCATTTCAACTCAGCCACCCCGGTTGCTCCCGCAGAGCCATCAGATCTAAACTGTCTTGTTGCTAGGAGACAATAGGAATGCGAGGCGAGCTTCCCAGGCATCCATCCGCGAACAGTGCTCTGGAGTCATTCCATATGGGATGTCCTGGAGCTGTCCAACAGGTCTCAATTGTCCCGCAGAAGGAATCCTTGAAAGGGGCATCCCACAACTCCCAACGTGGGAAAACCTCAATGGCCTCGAGATTCCGCTCCCTTCATGAAGCGGCCGTCATGCTCAGAAACTCCAACCTGAGCCAACGTCTGATCCTCGCCCTGACTTCAGATGCATGAGATATTGGTTCAGATCTGCAGGGGGTACCTGCCGTGCCCTCACCCTGAAACCCAAGTCTAGCTTGTCTTCTCAGACTTCCGTCCTCACACTCCTGGCCCCGAAGCCCTCAAGTTTGGCAATTCCGGACCCACAATGCAGCACTCTGCCTGCCCTCTAGAAAAAAAATTATTGCCTCAACCTGCCCAGGCACCTTAAATGCGGGTAAACCTACGCAGCACTCGACTTTACCCAAATTATATAGTCTAACCTGGGCACTAATGCACTGTCGAACACAACCTGAGCCCGGACCTCCTGACCAACACCCAGAAAGCTGACCGCACACTGAGCACATAAAACCCGCCATGGCCTTAGGTCATCATCTCTTCCCTACCTCAGCTTTCAGGCTTCAGAACCGAGACCTTATCTCCAAACACTGCCCAGGGGTGAGTGTGATGCAGAAATCAAACTCTTCCTTACACATGGAAAGAACCCTTGTGGTTGGCACGTTGTCCAACATTCAGTGTAGGAGAAACCAGCATTCACCCTGAGGCCCCGCCCATTCTTGAATGCGACGAGGGCATACACACACATTGTGACCCTTAGCATGAGTCTTGTCCTCTAGTAAGTCCTCTCAGTGGCTGGACCTATAGATGTCATAATGGGCTTGACATGTCCCTAAGGCCCCAATTTTTAACCAGATTTCTGATTGTCCAGTCGCCCCTCCCCAGGGCTCTACTCTGGAATCCATTATTTGGTGGGACACCTGAGGTTAAAAAAGAAAACAACAAAAACAACAACAACAAAAAAACGGACTTCTTCCAGCCCACAGAATGACCCCAAACTCTTTGGACGGGGCCAAACCACCAGAGAGTAAGACTCGTCCATTTCCCATGAAGTCACCCAGAAATTGCACGACCATGAGTGACACGATATCCAGAGACAAAAACTTGAGCAGGAGCCTCACACTCGCCCTTCTTTCAAATCCCGAAGAGTTCTCCTCATGGTCTGTAGATCAGTCCTGCCATACCTATGACCCGAAACATAAGCCGAGTTTGTGTTTTCAGACAACTGTCCAAACAGCCCTGGCCTACACAACCTACAGGCTCAGGCCCCTGGAGCCAAACCTGAGGACTGTACTTGCCCTCTCCAAGGGAATTGTGTGTGCCCATTCCAATGGCCACAACCCTTCTAATAGGATAAACCTCCAAAGTCCCTGATCCATCTCAATAGTGGTGGCTTCCCAGGAAAGACAGGGGCAATCTGAGCCCAACTGAGCACCTACCTGCACTCAGACCCATAGACAGATGTCCCCAGAGGTAAAAAGGAAAGAATAGGCCCCTAGGCACTAATCAGATCCATTGCTTTGGTTTCCAGGCATCTCTCCTCAGAGGCCTGGACTTCAAAAGCAGCATATAGCTGTTTCTTGACTCACCCATCAGAAATCATCTCATCTACACATGGGAAACTTGCACGTTGGAGCTGTGTCAAAGCCTCTGTTTAGGAGAACCCTTTAGGGCTCCAGTGCCACCGCTTTATTCCAAGGTCTCCATAGACACAAAAGCACGTTAGGACCCATCCCCAGGGGTGTCCATTTCAACTCAGCGTCCTCGGTTGCTCCCCACAGATCCAGGAGATCTAACCTGTCTGGTTGCTAGGAGACAATTGGAATGCGAGTTGGGCTACCCCGCCATCCATCCTTAGAACCCTGCTCAGAATCATTGGCCTGGAGCCAAACAACAGGTCTCAATTGTCCTGCAGAAGACTCTCTGCAGTTTGGAGCTTCTCACAACTCCCATCGTGGGAAAACACCCATGGCCTCGTGATGCCCCCCCCATTCATGAAGGGGCCATCAGGGACAGAAACTCCAACCTGAGCGATCGTCTGATCCTCGCCCTGACTTCAGATGCACGAGATGTCGATTCAGGTCTGTAGATTGTGCCTGCCATGGCCTCACCCAGAAACCTAAGCCTGGCTTGTGTTCTCAGACTTTTGTCGTCAGACATCTGGCCCACAAGCCCTCCAGTTTGGCAATCCAGAACTACAATGCAGCACTCTGCCGGCCCTCCAGAAGAAAAACATTGTCCTCTGGGGCTACCCAGTAACCCCAAATGAGGATCAACCTGCACCGACCTTGGCTGTACCCCCAATACATAGGCTGACCAGGGCACTAATGCCCTTTCTGACACAGCCTGAGCATGGACCCGTGGACCCTCCCAGACAGCTGGCCGCACACTGAGGACATCGAGCCGCCATGGCCTTAGGTCGTCATCTCTTCCCAACCTCGGTTTTCAGGTTTCAGAACCTAGACCTTATCTCCAATCACTGCCCAGGGTTGAAGTGATGCAGAAATCAGAACTCCTTCCCCATGGCGAGAAACCTTGTATTGGCATCTTGTCCAACGTTCAGTGTCGTTGAAATCAGTGTGGCCCATGAGGCCCCGCCCATGCTCGCGGGCCACATTGGTCACAAACACACATTGTGACGCTCAGGCTGAGTCCAGTCCTCAAGTAAGGCCACTCAGTGGCTTGATGAAGAGATAGCATATTGGGCTTGCCATGCCCCTAGGCCCCAATTTTGAACCATAGTTCGGGTTGTCCCTTCAGTCTTCCCCACGGCTTTGCTTTGGAATTCCTCTTTTGGTGGGACACCTGAGGTAACAAACCTGAAATGAGTCCTCCCATCCCACAGATTGACGAAAAGCAATTGGGAATCGGGCCAAATCCTCAGAGAGGAAGATTCGTCCATAGCCCATGAGGCCTCCCCGACATTCCACGGCCATCGCTGATACAAAATCCAGAGACAAAAGCCTGAGCAAGCGCCTCAGACTCGCACTTTCTTCATATCCTGAAGAGTTCTTCTCATGGTTTGTAGATCGGGCCTGCCATACCTACGTCCCCAAACCTAAGCTGAGTTTGTGTTTTCAGACTTCTGTCCTCAAAGACTTGGGCCACACACCCTCCAGGCTGGGCCCCTGGAGCAACACATTAGGACTGTGCCTACCAATCCATGGAAATTCTGCCCATTCCATGGTCCAAAATCGTACAAATTAGGAGAAACCTCCAAAGTCCCTGAGGCCATCCCAATAGTGTAGGTCTCCCGGAACAAACAAGGGCTGTCTGACTCCAGCTGATAATCGACCTCCACTCATACCATAGATGGATGTCCCCAGAGAAGAAGATTGAACCAGACAGGACTTTAGGCCATAATAGGATCCATTGCTTTGGGTTACAGGCATGTGTCCTCAAAAGCCTGATTCCAATACGAGCATAGGGGTTTTCCTGAGGCACCCATCAGAACTCATCTCGTCTCCAGAAGGAAACCTGTGCATGGGAGCCATGTCCAAAGCTTAGGAGAGTACTTCAGGGTCCCGGTGCCACCGCCCCATTCCAAGGCCCTCATGAACACAAAAACACATTAGGACCCATCCTCAGGAAAGTCCATTTCAACTCAGCCACCCCGGTTGCTCCCGCAGAGCCATCAGATCTAAACTGTCTTGTTGCTAGGAGACAATAGGAATGCGAGGCGAGCTTCCCAGGCATCCATCCGCGAACAGTGCTCTGGAGTCATTCCATATGGGATGTCCTGGAGCTGTCCAACAGGTCTCAATTGTCCCGCAGAAGGAATCCTTGAAAGGGGCATCCCACAACTCCCAACGTGGGAAAACCTCAATGGCCTCGAGATTCCGCTCCCTTCATGAAGCGGCCGTCATGCTCAGAAACTCCAACCTGAGCCAACGTCTGATCCTCGCCCTGACTTCAGATGCATGAGATATTGGTTCAGATCTGCAGGGGGTACCTGCCGTGCCCTCACCCTGAAACCCAAGTCTAGCTTGTCTTCTCAGACTTCCGTCCTCACACTCCTGGCCCCGAAGCCCTCAAGTTTGGCAATTCCGGACCCACAATGCAGCACTCTGCCTGCCCTCTAGAAAAAAAATTATTGCCTCAACCTGCCCAGGCACCTTAAATGCGGGTAAACCTACGCAGCACTCGACTTTACCCAAATTATATAGTCTAACCTGGGCACTAATGCACTGTCGAACACAACCTGAGCCCGGACCTCCTGACCAACACCCAGAAAGCTGACCGCACACTGAGCACATAAAACCCGCCATGGCCTTAGGTCATCATCTCTTCCCTACCTCAGCTTTCAGGCTTCAGAACCGAGACCTTATCTCCAAACACTGCCCAGGGGTGAGTGTGATGCAGAAATCAAACTCTTCCTTACACATGGAAAGAACCCTTGTGGTTGGCACGTTGTCCAACATTCAGTGGAGGAGAAACCAGCATTCACCCTGAGGCCCCGCCCATTCTTGAATGCGACGAGGGCATACACACACATTGTGACCCTTAGCATGAGTCTTGTCCTCTAGTAAGTCCTCTCAGTGGCTGGACCTATAGATGTCATAATGGGCTTGACATGTCCCTAAGGCCCCAATTTTTAACCAGATTTCTGATTGTCCAGTCGCCCCTCCCCAGGGCTCTACTCTGGAATCCATTATTTGGTGGGACACCTGAGGTTAAAAAAGAAAACAACAAAAACAACAACAACAAAAAAAACGGACTTCTTCCAGCCCACAGAATGACCCCAAACTCTTTGGACGGGCCAAACCACCAGAGAGTAAGACTCGTCCATTTCCCATGAAGTCACCCAGAAATTGCACGACCATGAGTGACACGATATCCAGAGACAAAAACTTGAGCAGGAGCCTCACACTCGCCCTTCTTTCAAATCCCGAAGAGTTCTCCTCATGGTCTGTAGATCAGTCCTGCCATACCTATGACCCGAAACATAAGCCGAGTTTGTGTTTTCAGACAACTGTCCAAACAGCCCTGGCCTACACAACCTACAGGCTCAGGCCCCTGGAGCCAAACCTGAGGACTGTACTTGCCCTCTCCAAGGGAATTGTGTGTGCCCATTCCAATGGCCACAACCCTTCTAATAGGATAAACCTCCAAAGTCCCTGATCCATCTCAATAGTGGTGGCTTCCCAGGAAAGACAGGGGCAATCTGAGCCCAACTGAGCACCTACCTGCACTCAGACCCATAGACAGATGTCCCCAGAGGTAAAAAGGAAAGAATAGGCCCCTAGGCACTAATCAGATCCATTGCTTTGGTTTCCAGGCATCTCTCCTCAGAGGCCTGGACTTCAAAAGCAGCATATAGCTGTTTCTTGACTCACCCATCAGAAATCATCTCATCTACACATGGGAAACTTGCACGTTGGAGCTGTGTCAAAGCCTCTGTTTAGGAGAACCCTTTAGGGCTCCAGTGCCACCGCTTTATTCCAAGGTCTCCATAGACACAAAAGCACGTTAGGACCCATCCCCAGGGGTGTCCATTTCAACTCAGCGTCCTCGGTTGCTCCCCACAGATCCAGGAGATCTAACCTGTCTGGTTGCTAGGAGACAATTGGAATGCGAGGTGGGCTACCCAGCCATCCATCCTTAGAACCCTGCTCAGAATCATTGGCCTGGAGCCAAACAACAGGTCTCAATTGTCCTGCAGAAGACTCTCTGCAGTTTGGAGCTTCTCACAACTCCCATCGTGGGAAAACACCCATGGCCTTGTGATGCCCCCCCCCCCATTCATGAAGGGGCCATCAGGGACAGAAACTCCAACCTGAGCGATCGTCTGATCCTCGCCCTGACTTCAGATGCACGAGATGTCGATTCAGGTCTGTAGATTGTGCCTGCCATGGACTCACCCAGAAACCTAAGCCTGGCTTGTGTTCTCAGACTTTTGTCGTCAGACTACTGGCCCACAAGCCCTCCAGTTTGGCAATCCAGAACTACAATTCAGCACTCTGCCGGCCCTCCAGAAGAAAAACATTGTCCTCTGGGGCTACCCAGTAACCCCAAATGAGGATCAACCTGCACCGACCTTGGCTGTACCCCCAATACATAGGCTGACCAGAGCACTAATGCCCTTTCTGACACAGCCTGAGCATGGACCCGCTGGACCCTCCCAGACAGCTGGCCGCACACTGAGGACATCGAGCCGCCATGGCCTTAGGTCGTCATCTCTTCCCAACCTTGGTTTTCAGGTTTCAGAACCTAGACCTTATCTCCAATCACTGCCTAGGGTTGAAGGTGATGCAGAAATCAGAACTCCTTCCCCATGGCGAGAAACCTTGTGGTTGGCATCTTGTCCAACGTTCAGTGTCGTTGAAATCAGTGTGGCCAATGAGGCCCCGCCCATGCTCGCGGGCCACATTGGTCACAAACACACATTGTGACGCTCAGGCTGAGTCCAGTCCTCAAGTAAGGCCACTCAGTGGCTTGATGAAGAGATAGCATATTGGGCTTGCCATGCCCCTAGGCCCCATTTTTGAACCATAGTTCGGGTTGTCCCTTCAGTCTTCCCCACGGCTTTGCTTTGGAATTCCTCTTTTGGTGGGACACCTGAGGTAACAAACCTGAAATGAGTCCTCCCATCCCACAGATTGACGAAAAGCAATTGGGAATCGGGCCAAATCCTCAGAGAGGAAGATTCGTCCATAGCCCATGAGGCCTCCCCGACATTCCACGGCCATCGCTGATACAAAATCCAGAGACAAAAGCCTGAGCAAGCGCCTCAGACTCGCACTTTCTTCATATCCTGAAGAGTTCTTCTCATGGTTTGTAGATCGGGCCTGCCATACCTACATCCCCAAACCTAAGCTGAGTTTGTGTTTTCAGACTTCTGTCCTCAAAGACTTGGGCCACACACCCTCCAGGCTGGGCCCCTGGAGCAACACATTAGGACTGTGCCTACCAATCCATGGAAATTCTGCCCATTCCATGGTCCAAAATCGTACAAATTAGGAGAAACCTCCAAAGTCCCTGAGGCCATCCCAATAGTGTAAGTCTCCCGGAACAAACAAGGGCTGTCTGACTCCAGCTGATAATCGACCTCCACTCATACCATAGATGGATGTCCCCAGAGAAGAAGATAGAACCAGACAGGACCCTAGGCCATAATAGGATCCATTGCTTTGGGTTACAGGCATGTGTCCTCAAAAGCCTGATTCCAATACGAGCATAGGGGTTTTCCTGAGGCACCCATCAGAACTCATCTCGTCTCCAGAAGGAAACCTGTGCATGGGAGCCATGTCCAAAGCTTAGGAGAGTACTTCAGGTTCCCGGTGCCACCGCCCCATTCCAAGGCCATCTTGGACACAAAAACACATTAGGACCCATCCTCAGGAAAGTCCATTTCAACTCAGCCACCCCGGTTGCTCCCGCAGAGCCATCAGATCTAAACTGTCTTGTTGCTAGGAGACAATTGGAATGCGAGGCGGGCTTCCCAGGAATCCATCCGCGAACGGTGCTCTGGAGTCATTCCATATGGGATGTCCTGGAGCTGTCCAACAGGTCTCAATTGTCCCGCAGAAGGAATCCTTGAAAGGGGCATCCCACAACTCCCAACGTGGGAAAACCTCAATGGCCTCGAGATTCCGCTCCCTTCATGAAGCGGCCGTCATGCTCAGAAACTCCAACCTGAGCCAACGTCTGATCCTCGCCCTGACTTCAGATGCATGAGATATTGGTTCAGATCTGCAGGGGGTACCCTCCGTGCCCTCACCCTGAAACACAAGTCTAGCTTGTCTTCTCAGACTTCCGTCCTCACACTCCTGGCCCCGAAGCCCTCAAGTTTGGCAATTCCGGACCCACAATGCAGCACTCTGCCTGCCCTCTAGAAAAAAAATTATTGCCTCAACCTGCCCAGGCACCTTAAATGCGGGTAAACCTACGCAGCACTCGACTTTACCCAAGTTATATAGTCTAACCTGGGCACTAATGCACTGTCGAACACAACCTGAGCCCGGACCTCCTGAGCAACACCCAGAAAGCTGACCGCACACTGAGCACATAAAACCCGCCATGGCCTTAGGTCATCATCTCTTCCCTACCTCAGCTTTCAGGCTTCAGAACCGAGACCTTATCTCCAATCACTGCCCAGGGGTGAGTGTGATGCAGAAGTCAGAATTCCTCCTTACCCATGGCAGGAACCCTTGTGGTTGGCATGTTGTCCAACGTTCAGTGTAGGAGAAATCAGCATTCACCCTGAGGCCCCGCCCATTCTTGAGTGCGACGAGTGCATACACACGCATTGTGACCCTCAGCATGAGTCCTGTCCTCTAGTAGTCCTCTCAGTGGCTGGACCATTAGATGTCATAATGGGCTTGACATGTCCCTAGGCCCCAATTTTTAACCAGATTTCTGATTGTCCAGTCGCCCATCACCAGGGCTCTACTCTGGAATCCATCATTTAGTGGGACACCTGAGGGTAAAAAAGAAAACAACAACAACAACAAAAAAAAAAAAAAACGGACTTCTTCCAGCCCACAGAATGACCCCAAACTCTTTGGACGGGGCCAAACCACCAGAGAGTAAGACTCGTCCATTTCCCATGAAGTCACCCAGAAATTGCACGACCATGAGTGACACGATATCCAGAGACAAAATCTTGAGCAGGAGCCTCACACTCGCAGTTCTTTCAAATCCCGAAGAGTTCTTCTCATGGTCTGTAGATCAGTCCTGCCATACCTATGAACCGAAACATAAGCCGAGTTTGTGTTTTCAGAGAACTGTCCAAACAGCCCTGGCCTACACAACCTACAGGCTCAGGCCCCTGGAGCCAAACCTGAGGACTGTACTTGCCCTCTCCAAGGGAATTGTGTGTGCCCATTCCAGTGGCCACAACCCTTCTAATAGAATAAACCTCCAAAGTCCCTGATCCATCTCAATAGTGGTGGCTTCCCAGGAAAGACAGGGGCAATCTGAGCCCAACTGAGCACCTACCTGCACTCAGACCCATAGACAGATGTGCCCAGAGGTAAAAAGGAAAGAACAGGCCCCTAGGCACTAATCAGATCCATTGCTTTGGTTTCCAGGCATCTCTCCTCAGAGGCCTGGATTTCAAAAGCAGCATATAGCTGTTTCTTGACTCACCCATCAGAAAACATCTCATCTACACATGGGAAAATTGCACGTTGGAGCTGTGTCAAAGCCTCTGTTTAGGAGAACCCTTTAGGGCCCCAGTGCTATCGCTTCATTCCAAGGTCTCCATAGACACAAAAGCACGTTTGGACCCATCCCCAGGGGTGTCCATTTCAACTCAGCGTCCTCGGTTGCTCCCCACAGATCCAGGAGATCTAACCTGTCTTGTTGCTGGGAGACAATTGGAATGCGAGGTGGGCTACCCAGCCATCCATCCTTAGAACCCTGCTCAGAATCATTGGCCTGGAGCCAAACAACAGGTCTCAATTGTCCTGCAGAAGACTCTCTGCAGTTTGGAGCTTTTCACAACTCCCAACATGGGAAAACACCCATGGCCTCGTGATGCCCCCCCCCATTCATGAAGGGGCCATCAGGGACAGAAACTCCAACCTGAGCGATCGTCTGATCCACGCCCTGACTTCAGATGCACGAGATCTCGATTCAGGTCTGTAGATTGTGCCTGCCATGGCCTCACCCAGAAACCTAAGCCTAGCTTGTGTTCTCAGACTTTTGTCGTCAGACTACTGGCCCACAAGCCCTCCAGTTTGGCAATCCAGAACTACAATGCAGCACTCTTCCGGCCCTCCAGAAGAAAAACATTGTCCACTGGGGCTACCCAGTAACCCCAAATGAGGATCAACCTGCACCGACCTTGGCTTTTCCCCAAATACATAGGCTGACCAGGGCACTAATTCCCTTTCTGACACAGCCTGAGCCTGGACCCCCTAAACCTCCCAGACAGCTGGCCGCACACTGAGCACATCCAGCCGCCATGGCCTTAGGTCGTCATCTCTTCCCAACCTCGGTTTTCCGGTTTCAGAACCTAGACCTTATCTCCAATCACTTCCCAGGGTTGAAGGTGATGTAGAAATCAGAACTTCTTCCCCATGGCAAGAAACCTTGTGGTTGGCATGTTGTACAACGTTCAGTGTAGTTGAAACCAGTGTGGCCCATGAGGCCCCGCCCATGCTCGCGGGCCACATTGGTCACAAACACACATTGTGACGCTCAGGCTGAGCCCAGTCCTCAAGTAAGGCCACTCAGTGGCTGGATGAAGAGATAGAATATTGGGCTTGCCATGCCCCTAGGCCCCAATTTTTAACCATAGTTCGGGTTGTCCCTTCAGTCTTCCCCACGGCTTGGCTTTGGAATTCCTCTTTTGGTGGGACACCTGAGGTAACAAAACTGAAAGGAGACCTCCCATCCCACAGATTGACGAAAAGCAATTGGGAATCGGGCCAAATCCTCAGAGAGGAAGGTTCGTCCATGGCCCATGAGGCCTCCCGACATTCCACGGCCATCGCTGATACAAAATCCAGAGACAAAAGCCTGAGCAAGCGCCTCAGACTCGCACTTTCTTCATATCCTGAAGAGTTCTTCTCATGGTTTGTAGATCGGGCCTGCCATACCTACGTCCCCAAACCTAAGCTGAGTTTGTGTTTTAAGACTACTGTCCTCAAAGTCTTGGGCCACACACCCTCCAGACTGGGCCGCTGGAGCCACACATTAGGACTGTGCCTACCAATCCATGGGAATTCTGCCCATTCCATGGTCCAAAATCGTACAAATTAGGAGAAACCTCCAAAGTCCCTGAGGCCATCCCAATAGTGTAGGTCGCCCGGAACAAACAAGGGCTGTCTGACACCAGCTGATAATCGACCTCCATTCATACCATAGATGGATGTCCCCAGAGAAGAAGATTGAACCAGACAGGACCCTAGGCCATAATAGGATCCATTGCTTTGGGTTACAGGCATGTGTCCTCAAAAGCCTGATTCCAATACGAGCATAGGGGTTTTCCTGAGGCACCCATCAGTACTCATCTCGTCTCCACAAGGAAACCTGTGCATGGGAGCCATGTCCAAAGCTTAGGAGAGTACTTCAGGGTCCCGGTGCCACCGCCCCATTCCAAGGCCCTCATGGACACATTAGGACCCATCCTCAGGAAAGTCCATTTCAACTCAGCCACCCCGGTTGCTCCGGTAGAGCCATCAGATCAAAACTGTCTTGTTGCTAGGAGACAATTGGAATGCGAGGCGGGCTTTCCAGGCATCCATCCGTGAATGGTGCTCTAGAGTAATTCCATATGGGATGTCCTGGAGCTGTCCAACAGGTCTCAATTGTCCCGCAGAAGGAATCCTTGAAGGGGGCATCCCACAACTCCCAACGTGGGAAAATCTCAATGGCCTCGAGATTCCGCTCCCTTCATGAAGCGGCCGTCATGCTCAGAAACTCCAACCTGAGCCAACGTCTGATCCTCGCCCTGACTTCAGAAGCATGATATATTGGTTCAGATCTGCAGGGGGTACCTGCCGTGCCCTGGCCCTGAAACCCAAGTCTAGCTTGTCTTCTCAGACTTCCGTCCTCACACTCCTGGCCCCGAAGCCCTCACGTTTGGCCATTCAGGACCCACAATGCAGCACTCTGCCTGCCTTCTAGAAAAAAAATTATTGCCTCATGAGCTGCCCAGGCACCTTAAATGAGGATAAACCTACACAGCACTCGACTTTACCCAAATTATATAGTCTAACCTGGGCACTAATGCACTGTCGAACACAACCTGAGCCGGGAACTCCTGACCAACACCCAGAAAGCTGACCGCACACTGAGCACATAAAACCCGCCATGGCCTTAGGTCATCATCTTTTCCCTACCTCAGTTTTCAGGCTTCAGAACCGAGACCTTATCTCCAATCACTGCCCAGAAGTGAGTGTGATGCAGAAATCAGATCTCCTCCTTACCCATGGCAAGAACCCTTGTGGTTGGCACGTTGTCCAACGTTCAGTGTAGGAGAAACCAGCATTCACCCTGCGGCCCCGCCCATTCTTGAGTGCGACGAGTGCATACACACGCATTGTGACCCTCAGCATGAGTCCTGTCCTCTAGTAAGTCCTCTCAGTGGCTGGACCATTAGATGTCATAATGGGCTTGACATGTCCCTAGGCCCCAATTTATAACCAGATATCTGATTGTCCAGTCGCCCCTCCCCAGGGCTCTACTCTGGAATCAATCATTTGGTGGGACACCTGAGGTTAAAAAAGAAAACAACAACAACAACAACAACAACAACAAAACGGACTTCTTCCATCCCACAAAATGACCCCAAACTCTTTGGACGGGGCCAAACCACCAGAGAGTAAGACTCGTCCATTTCCCATGAAGTCACCCAGAAATTCCACGACCATGAGTGACACGATATCCCGAGACAAAAACTTGAGCAGCAGCCTCACACTCGCCCTTCTTTCAAATCCCGAAGAGTTCTCCTCATGGTCTGTAGATCAGTCCTGCCATACCTATGACCCAAAACATAAGCCGAGTTTGTGTTTCCAGACAACTGTCCAAACAGCCCTGGCCTACACAACCTACAGGCTCAGGCCCCTGGAGCCAAACCTGAGGACTGTACTTGCCCTCTCCAAGGGAATTGTGTGTGCCCATTCCAATGGCCACAACCCTTCTAATAGTATAAACCTCCAAAGTCCCTGATCCATCTCAATAGTGGTGGCTTCCCAGGAAAGACAGGGGCAATCTGAGCCCAACTGAGCACCTACCTGCACTCAGACCCATAGACAGATGTGCCCAGAGGTAAAAAGGAAAGAACAGGCCCCTAGGCACTAATCAGATCCATTGCTTTGGTTTCCAGGCATCTCTCCTCAGAGGCCTGGATTTCAAAAGCAGCATATAGCTGTTTCAGGACTCACCCATCAGAAAACATCTCATCTACACATGGGAAACTTGTAGGTTGGAGCTGTGTCAAAGCTTCTGTTTAGGAGAAACCTTAGGGCCCCAGTGCCACCGCTTCATTCCAAGGTCTCCATAGACACAAAAACACGTTAGGACCCATCCCCAGGGGTGTCCATTTCAACTCAGCGTCCTTGGTTGCTCCCCACAGATCCAGGAGATCTAAATTGTCTGGTTGCTAGGAGACAATTGGAATGCGAGGTGGGATACCCAGCCATCCATCCTTAGAACCCTGCTCAGAATCATTGGCCTGGAGCCAAACAACAGGTCTCAATTGTCCTGCAGAAGACTCTCTGCAGTTTGGAGCTTTTCACAACTCCCATCGTGGGAAAACACCCATGGCCTCGTGATGCCCCCCCCATTAATGAAGGGGCCATCAGCGACAGAAACTCCAACCTGAGCGATCGTCTGATCCACGCCCTGACTTCAGATGCACGAGATCTCGATTCAGGTCTGTAGATTGTGCCTGCCATGGCCTCACCCAGAAACCTAAGCCTAGCTTTTGTTCTCAGACTTTTGTCGTCAGACTACTGGCCCACAAGCCCTCCAGTTTGGCAATCCAGAACTACAATGCAGCACTCTGCCGGCCCTCCAGAAGAAAAACATTGTCCTCTGGGGCAACCCAGTAACCCCAAATGAGGATCAACCTGCACCGACCTTGGCTTTACCCCAAATACATAGGCTGACCAGGGCACTAATGCCCTTTCTGACACAGCCTGTGCCTGGAGCCCTTGGACCCTCCCAGACAGCTGGCCGCACACTGAGCACATCAAGCCGCCATGGCCTTAGGTCTTCATCTCTTCCCAACCTCTGTTTTCAGGTTTCAGAACCTAGACCTTATCTCCAATCACTTCCCAGGGTTGAAGGTGATGCAGAAATCAGAACTCCTTCCCCATGGCAAGAAACCTTGTGGTTGGCATGTTGTCCAACGTTCAGTGTAGTTGAAACCAGTGTGGCCCATGAGGCCCCGCCCATGCTCATGGGCCACATTGGTCACAAACACACATTGTGACGCTCAGGCTGAGCCCAGTCCTTAAGTAAGGCCACTCAGTGGCTGGATGAAGAGATAGCATATTGGGCTTGCCATGCCCCTAGGCCCCAATTTTGAACCATAGTTCGGTTTGTCCCTTCAGTCTCCCCACGGCATGGCTTTGGAATTCCTCTTTTGGTGGGACACCTGAAGTAACAAAACTGAAATGAGTCCTCCCATCCCACAGATTGACGAAAAGCAATTGGGAATCGGGCCAAATCCTCAGAGAGGAAGATTCGTCCATGGCCCATGAGGACTCCCCGACATTCCACGGCCATCGCTGATACAAAATCCAGAGACAAAAGCCTGAGCAAGCGCCTCAGACTCGCACTTTCTTCATATCCTGAAGAGTTCTTCTCATGGTTTGTAGATCGGGCTGCCATACCTACGTCCCCAAACATAAGCTGTCTTTGTGTTTTCAGACTTCTGTCCTCAAAGTCTTGGGCCCCACACCCTCCAGGCTGGGCCCCTGGAGCCACACATTAGGACTGTGCCTACCAATCCATGGAAATTCTGCCCATTCCATGGTCCAAAATCTTAAAAAATTAGGAGAAACCTCCAAAGTCCCTGAGGCATCCCAATAGTGTAGGTCGCCCGGAACAAACAAGGGCTGTCTGACACCAGCTGATAATCGACCTCCACTCATACCATAGATGGATGTCCCCAGAGAAGAAGATTGAACCAGACAGGACCCTAGGCCATAATAGGATCCATTGCTTTGGGTTACAGGCATGAGTCCTCAAAAGCCTGATTCCAATACGAGCATAGGGGTTTTCCTGAGGCACCCATCAGAACTCATCTCGTCTCCACAAGGAAACCTGTGCATGGGAGCCATGTCCAAAGCTTAGGAGAGTACTTCAGGGTCCCGGTGCCACCGCCCCATTCCAAGGCCCTCATGAACACAAAAACACATTAGGACCCATCCTCAGGAAAGTCCATTTCAACTCAGCCACCCCGGTTGCTCCCGCAGAGCCATCAGATCTAAACTGTCTTGTTGCTAGGAGACAATTGGAATGCGAGGCGGGCTTCCCAGGCATCCATTCGTGAACGGTGCTCTGGAGTCATTCCATATGGGATGTCCTAGAGCTGTCCAACAGGTCTCAATTGTCCCACAGAAGGAATCCTTGAAGGGGGCATCCCAAAACTCCCAACGTGGGAAAACCTCAATGGCCTCGAGATTCCGCTCCCTTCATGAAGCGGCCGTCATGCTCAGAAACTCCAACCTGAGCCAACGTCTGATCCTCGCCCTGACTTCAGATGCATGAGATATTGGTTCAGATCTGCAGGGGGTACCTGCCGTGCCCTCGCCCTGAAACCCAAGTCTAGCTTGTCTTCTCAGACTTCCGTCCTCACACTCCTGGCCCCGAAGCCCTCAAGTTTGGCAATTCCGGACCCACAATGCAGCACTCTGCCTGCCCTCTAGAAAAAAAAATTATTGCCTCATGAGCTGTCCAGGCAACTTAAATGAGGGTAAACCTACACAGCACACGACTTTACCCAAATTATATAGTCTAACCTGGGCACTAATGCACTGTCGAACACAACCTGAGCCCGGACCTCCTGACCAACACCCAGAAAGCTGACCGCACACTGAGCACATAAAACCCGCCATGGCCTTAGGTCATCATCTCTTTCCTACCTCAGTTTTCAGACTTCAAAACCGAGACTTTATCTCCAATCACTGCCCAGGGGTGATTGTGATGCAGAAGTCTGAACTCCTCCTTACCCATGGCAAGAACCCTTGTGGTTGGCACGTTGTCCAACGTTCAGTGTAGGAGAAACCAGCATTCAACCTGCGGCCCCGCCCATTCTTGAGTGCGACGAGTGCATACACACGCATTGTGACCCTCAGCATGAGTCCTGTCCTCTAGTAAGTCCTCTCAGTGGCTGGACCATTAGATGTCATACTGGGCTTGACATGTCCCTAGGCCCCAATTTTTAACCAGATTTCTGATTGTCCAGTCGCCCCTCCCCAGGGCTCTACTCTGGAATCCATCATTTGGTGGGACACCTGAGGTTAAAAAAGAAAAAAACAACAACAACAACAACAACAACAACAAAAAAAACGGACTTCTTCCAGCCCACAGAATGACCGCAAACCCTTTGGACGGGGCCAAACCACCAGAGAGTAAGACTCTTCCATTTCCCATGAAGTCACCCAGAAATTCCACGACCATGATTGACACGATATCCAGGACAAAAACTTGAGCAGAGCCTCACACTCGCCCTTCTTTCAAATCCCGAAGAGTTCTCCTCATGGTCTGTAGATCAGTCCTGCCATACCTATGACCCGAAACATAAGCCGAGTTTGTGTTTTCAGACAACTGTCCAAACAGCCCTGGCCTACACAACCTACAGGCTCAGGCGCCTGGAGCCAAACCTGAGGACTGTACTTGCCCTCTCCAAGGGAATTGTGTGTGCCCATTCCAATGGCCACAACCCTTCTAATAGGATAAACCTCCAAAGTCCCTGATCCATCTCAATAGTGGTGGCTTCCCAGGAAAGACAGGGGCAATCTGAGCCCAACTGAGCACCTACCTGCACTCAGACCCATAGACAGATGTGCCCAGAGGTAAAAAGGAAAGAACAGGCCCCTAGGCACTAATCAGATCCATTGCTTTGGTTTCCAGGCATCTCTGCTCAAAGGCCTGGATTTCAAAAGCAGCATATAGCTGTTTCTTGACTCCCCCATCAGAAAACATTTCATCTACACATGGGAAACTTGCACATTGGAGCTGTGTCAAAGCCTCTGTTTAGGAGAACCCTTTAGGGCCCCAGTGCCACCGCTTCATTCCAAGGTCTCCATAGACACAAAAGCACGTTAGGACCCATCCCCAGGAGTGTCCATTTCAACTCAGCGTCCTCGGTTGCTCCCCACAGATCCAGGAGATCTAACCTGTCATGTTGCTGGGAGACAATTGGATTGCGAGGTGGGATACCCAGCCATCCATCCTTAGAACCCTGCTCAGAATCATTGGCCTGGAGCCAAACAACAGGTCTCAATTGTCCTGCAGAAGACTCTCTGCAGTTTGGAGCTTTTCACAACTCCCATCGTGGGAAAACACCCATGGCCTCGTGATGCCCCCCCCATTCATGAAGGGGCCATCAGGGACGGAAACTCCAACCTGAGCGATCGTCTGATCCTCGCCCTGACTTCAGATGCACGAGATCTCGATTCAGGTCTGTAGATTGTGCCTGCCATGGCCTCACCCAGAAACCTAAGCCTAGCTTGTGTTCTCAGACTTTTGTCGTCAGACTACTGGCCCACAAGCCCTCCAGTTTGGCAATCCAGAACTACAATGCAGCACTCTACCGGCCCTCCAGAAGAAATACATTGTCCTCTGGGGCTACCCAGTAACCCCAAATGAGGATCAACCTGCACCGACCTTGGCTTTACCCCAAATACATAGGCTGACCAGGGCACTAATGCCCTTTCTGAGACAGACTGAGCCTGGACCCCCTGGCCCCTCCCAGACAGCTGGCCGACACTGAGCACATACAGCCGCCATGGCCTTAGGTCGTCATCTCTTCCCAAACTCGGTTTTCAGGTTTCAGAACCTAGACCTTATCTCCAATCACTTCCCAGGGTTGAAGGTGATGCAGAAATCAGAACTCCTTCCCCATGGCAAGAAACCTTGTGGTTGGCATGTTGTCCACCGTTCAGTGTAGTTGAAACCAGTGTGGCCCATGAGGCCCCGCCCATGCTCGCGGGCCACATTGGTCACAAACACACATTGTGACGCTCAGGCTGAGCCCAGTCCTCAAGTAAGGCCACTCAGTGGCTGGATGAAGAGATAGAATATTGGGCTTGCCATGCCCCTAGGCCCCAATTTTTAACCATAGTTCGGGTTGTCCCTTCAGTCTTCCCCACGGCTTGGCTTTGGAATTCCTCTTTTGGTGGGACACCTGAGGTAAAAAAACTGAAAGGAGACCTCCCATCCCACAGATTGACGAAAAGCAATTGGGAATCGGGCCAAATCCTCAGAGAGGAAGATTCGTCCATGGCCCATGAGGCCTCCCCGACATTCCACGGCCATCGCTGATACAAAATCCAGAGACAAAAGCCTGAGCAAGCGCCTCAGACTCGCACTTTCTTCATATCCTGAAGAGTTCTTCTCATGGTTTGTAGATCGGGCCTGCCATACCTACGTCCCCAAACCTAAGCTGAGTTTGTGTTTTCAGACTTCTGTCCTCAAAGTCTTGAGCCCCACACCCTCCAGGCTGGGCCCCTGGAGCCACACATTAGGACTGTGCCTACCAATCCATGGAAATTCTGCCCATTCCATGGTCCAAAATCTTAAAAAATTAGGAGAAACCTCCAAAGTCCCTGAGGCATCCCAATAGTGTAGGTCGCCCGGAACAAACAAGGGCTGTCTGACACCAGCTGATAATCGACCTCCACTCATACCATAGATGGATGTCCCCAGAGAAGAAGATTGAACCAGACAGGACCCTAGGCCATAATAGGATCCATTGCTTTGGGTTACAGGCATGTATCCTCAAAAGCCTGATTCCAATACGAGCATAGGGGTTTTCCTGAGGCACCCATCAGAACTCATCTCGTCTCCACAAGGAAACCTGTGCATGGGAGCCATGTCCAAAGCTTAGGAGAGTACTTCAGGGTCCCGGTGCCACCGCCCCATTCCAAGGCCCTCATGGACACAAAAACACATTAGGACCCATCCTCAGGAAAGTCCATTTCAACTCAGCCACCCCGGTTGCTCCCGCAGAGCCATCAGATCTAAACTGTCTTGTTGCTAGGAGACAATTGGAATGCGAGGCGGGCTTCCCAGGCATCCATTCGTGAACGGTGCTCTGGAGTCATTCCATATGGGATGACCTGGAGCTGTCCAACAGGTATCAATTGTCCCACAGAAGGAATCCTTGAAGGGGGCATCCCACAACTCCCAACGTGGGAAAACCTCAATGGCCTCGAGATTCCGCTCTCTTCATTAAGTGGCCGTCATGCTCAGAAACTCCAACCTGAGCCAACGTCTGATCCTCGCCCTGAATTCAGATGCATGAGATATAGATCAGATCTGCAGGGGGTACCTGCCGTGCCCTCGGCCTGAAACCCAAATCTAGCTTTTCTTCTCAGACTTCCGTCCTCACACTCCTGGCCCCGAAACCCTCAAGTTTGGCAATTCCGGACCCACAATGCAGCACTCTGCCTGCCCTCTAGAAAAAAAAAAAATTATTGCCTCATGAGCTGCCCAGGCAACTTAAATGAGGGTAAACCTACACAGCACTCGACTTTACCCAAATTATATAGTCTAACCTGGGCACTAATGCACTGTCGAACACAACCTGAGCCCGGACCTCCTGACCAACACCCAGAAAGCTGACTGCACATTGAGCACATAAAACCCGCCATGGCCTTAGGTCATCATCTCTTTCCTACCTCAGTTTTCAGACTTCAGAACCGAGACTTAATCTCCAATCACTGCCCAGGGGTGAGTGTGATGCAGAAGTCAGTACTCCTCCTTACACATGGCAAGAACCCTTGTGGTTGGCACGTTGTCCAACGTTCAGTGTAGGAGAAACCAGCATTCACCCTGCGGCCCCGCCCATTCTTGAGTGCGACGAGTGCAAACACACGCATTGTGACCCTCAGCATGAGTCCTGTCCTCTAGTAAGTCCTCTCAGTGGCTGGACCATTAGATGTCATAATGGGCTTGACATGTCCCTAGGCCCCAATTTTTAACCAGATTTCTGATTGTCCAGTCGCCCCTCCCCAGGGCTCTACTCTGGAATCCATCATTTGGTGGGACACCTGAGGTTAAAAAAGAAAAAAACAACAACAACAACAACAAAATTAAAACGTACTTCTTCCTGCCCACAGAATGACCCCACACTCTTTGGACGGGGCCAAACCACCAGAGAGTAGGACTCGTCCTTTTCCCATGAAGTCACCCAGAAATTCCACGACCATGAGTGACACGATATCCAGAGACAAAAACTTGAGCAGGAGCCTCACACTCGCCCTTCTTTCAAATCCCGAAGAGTTCTCCTCATGGTCTGTAGATCAGTCCTGCCATACCTATGACCCGAAACATAAGCCGAGTTTGTGTTTTCAGACAACTGTCCAAACAGCCCTGGCCTACACAACCTACAGGCTCAGGCCCCTGGAGCCAAACCTGAGGACTGTACTTGCCCTCTCCAAGGGAATTGTGTGTGCCCATTCCAATGGCCACAACCCTTCTAATAGGATAAACCTCCAAAGTCCCTGATCCATCTCAATTGTGGTGGCTTCCCAGGTAAAACAGGGGCAATCTGAGCCCAAATGAGCACCTACCTGCACTCAGACCCATAGACAGATGTCCCCAGAGGTAAAAAGGAAAGAACAGGCCCCTAGGCACTAATCAGATCCATTGCTTTGGTTTCCAGGCATCTCTCCTCAGAGGCCTGGATTTCAAAAGCAGCATATAGCTGTTTCATGACTCACCCATCAGAAAACATCTCATCTATACATGGGAAACTTGCACATTGGAGCTGTGTCAAAGCCTCTGTTTAGGAGAACCATTTAGGGCACCAGTGCCACCGCTTCATTCCAAGGTCTCCATAGACACAAAAGCACATTAGGTCCCATCCTTAGGGGTGTCCATTTCAACTCAGCGTCCTCGGTTGCTCCCCACAGATCCAGGAGATCTAACCTGTCTTGTTGCTAGGAGACAATTGGAGTGCGAGGTGGGCTACGCAGCCATCCATCCTTAGAACCCTGCTCAGAATCATTGGCCTGGAGCCAAGCAACAGGTCTCAATTGACCTGCAGAAGACTCTCTGCTGTTTGGAACTTCTCACAACTCCCATAGTGGGAAAACCCCCATGGCCTCGTGATGCCCCCCCCCATTCATGAAGGGGCCATCAGGGACAGAAACTCCAACCTGAGCGATCGTCTGATCCTCGCCCTGACTTCAGATGCACGAGATCTCGATTCAGGTCTGTAGATTGTGCCTGCCATGGCCTCACCCAGAAACCTAAGCCTAGCTTGTGTTCTCAGACTTTTGTCGTCAGACTACTGGCCCACAAGCCCACCAGTTTGGCAATCCAGAACTACAATGCAGCACTTGCCGGCCCTCCAGAAGAAAAACATTGTCCTCTGGGGCTACCCAGTAACCCCAAATGAGGATCAACCTGCACCGACCTTGGCTGTACCCCAAATACATAGGCTGACCAGGGCACTAATGCCCTTTCTGACACAGCCTGAGCCTGGACCTTCTGGCCCCTCCCAGACAGCTGGCCACACACTGAGCACATCCAGCCGCCATGCCCTTAGGTCGTCATCTCTTCCCAACCTCGGTTTTCAGGTTTCAGAACCTAGACCTTATCTCCAATCACTGCCCAAGGTTGAAGGTGATGCAGAAATCAGAACTCCTTCCCCATGGCAAGAAACCTTGTGGTTGGCATGTTGTCCAACATTCAGTGTCGTTGAAACCAGTGTGGCCCATGAGTCCCCGCCCATGCTCACGGGCCACATTGGTCACAAACACACATTGTGACCCTCAGGCTGAGCCCAGTCCTCAAGTAAGGCCACTCAGTGGCTGGATGAAGAGATAGCATATTGGGCTTGCCATGCCCCTAGGCCCCAATTTTGAACCATAGTTCGGGTTGTCCCTTCAGTCTTCCCCACGGCTTTGCTTTGGAATTCCTCTTTTGGTGGGACACCTGAGGTAACAAACCTGAAATGAGTCCTCCCATCCCACAGATTGACGAAAAGCAATTGGGAATCGGGCCAAATCCTCAGAGAGGAAGATTCCTCCATGGCCCATGAGGCCTCCCCGACATTCCACGGCCATCGCTGATACAAAATCCAGAGACAAAAGCCTGAGCAAGCGCCTCAGACTCGCACTTTCTTCATATCCTGAAGAGTTCTCCTCATGGTCTGTAGATCAGTCCTGCCATACCTATGACCCGAAACATAAGCCGAGTTTGTGTTTTCAGACAACTGTCCAAACAGCCCTGGCCTACACAACCTACAGGCTCAGGCCCCTGGAGCCAAACCTGAGGACTGTACTTGCCCTCTCCAAGGGAATTGTGTGTGCCCATTCCAATGGCCACAACCCTTCTAATAGTATAAACCTCCAAAGTCCCTGATCCATCTCAATAGTGGTGGCTTCCCAGGAAAGACAGGGGCAATCTGAGCCCAACTGAGCACCTACCTGCACTCAGACCCATAGACAGATGTGCCCAGAGGTAAAAAGGAAAGAACAGGCCCCTAGGCACTAATCAGATCCATTGCTTTGGTTTCCAGGCATCTCTCCTCAGAGGCCTGGATTTCAAAAGCAGCATATAGCTGTTTCTTGACTCACCCATCAGAAAACATCTCATCTACACATGGGAAAATTGCACGTTGGAGCTGTGTCAAAGCCTCTGTTTAGGAGAACCCTTTAGGGCCCCAGTGCTATCGCTTCATTCCAAGGTCTCCATAGACACAAAAGCACGTTTGGACCCATCCCCAGGGGTGTCCATTTCAACTCAGCGTCCTCGGTTGCTCCCCACAGATCCAGGAGATCTAACCTGTCTTGTTGCTGGGAGACAATTGGAATGCGAGGTGGGCTACCCAGCCATCCATCCTTAGAACCCTGCTCAGAATCATTGGCCTGGAGCCAAACAACAGGTCTCAATTGTCCTGCAGAAGACTCTCTGCAGTTTGGAGCTTTTCACAACTCCCAACATGGGAAAACACCCATGGCCTCGTGATGCCCCCCCCCATTCATGAAGGGGCCATCAGGGACAGAAACTCCAACCTGAGCGATCGTCTGATCCACGCCCTGACTTCAGATGCACGAGATCTCGATTCAGGTCTGTAGATTGTGCCTGCCATGGCCTCACCCAGAAACCTAAGCCTAGCTTGTGTTCTCAGACTTTTGTCGTCAGACTACTGGCCCACAAGCCCTCCAGTTTGGCAATCCAGAACTACAATGCAGCACTCTTCCGGCCCTCCAGAAGAAAAACATTGTCCACTGGGGCTACCCAGTAACCCCAAATGAGGATCAACCTGCACCGACCTTGGCTTTTCCCCAAATACATAGGCTGACCAGGGCACTAATTCCCTTTCTGACACAGCCTGAGCCTGGACCCCCTAAACCTCCCAGACAGCTGGCCGCACACTGAGCACATCCAGCCGCCATGGCCTTAGGTCGTCATCTCTTCCCAACCTCGGTTTTCCGGTTTCAGAACCTAGACCTTATCTCCAATCACTTCCCAGGGTTGAAGGTGATGTAGAAATCAGAACTTCTTCCCCATGGCAAGAAACCTTGTGGTTGGCATGTTGTACAACGTTCAGTGTAGTTGAAACCAGTGTGGCCCATGAGGCCCCGCCCATGCTCGCGGGCCACATTGGTCACAAACACACATTGTGACGCTCAGGCTGAGCCCAGTCCTCAAGTAAGGCCACTCAGTGGCTGGATGAAGAGATAGAATATTGGGCTTGCCATGCCCCTAGGCCCCAATTTTTAACCATAGTTCGGGTTGTCCCTTCAGTCTTCCCCACGGCTTGGCTTTGGAATTCCTCTTTTGGTGGGACACCTGAGGTAACAAAACTGAAAGGAGACCTCCCATCCCACAGATTGACGAAAAGCAATTGGGAATCGGGCCAAATCCTCAGAGAGGAAGGTTCGTCCATGGCCCATGAGGCCTCCCGACATTCCACGGCCATCGCTGATACAAAATCCAGAGACAAAAGCCTGAGCAAGCGCCTCAGACTCGCACTTTCTTCATATCCTGAAGAGTTCTTCTCATGGTTTGTAGATCGGGCCTGCCATACCTACGTCCCCAAACCTAAGCTGAGTTTGTGTTTTAAGACTACTGTCCTCAAAGTCTTGGGCCACACACCCTCCAGACTGGGCCGCTGGAGCCACACATTAGGACTGTGCCTACCAATCCATGGGAATTCTGCCCATTCCATGGTCCAAAATCGTACAAATTAGGAGAAACCTCCAAAGTCCCTGAGGCCATCCCAATAGTGTAGGTCGCCCGGAACAAACAAGGGCTGTCTGACACCAGCTGATAATCGACCTCCATTCATACCATAGATGGATGTCCCCAGAGAAGAAGATTGAACCAGACAGGACCCTAGGCCATAATAGGATCCATTGCTTTGGGTTACAGGCATGTGTCCTCAAAAGCCTGATTCCAATACGAGCATAGGGGTTTTCCTGAGGCACCCATCAGTACTCATCTCGTCTCCACAAGGAAACCTGTGCATGGGAGCCATGTCCAAAGCTTAGGAGAGTACTTCAGGGTCCCGGTGCCACCGCCCCATTCCAAGGCCCTCATGGACACATTAGGACCCATCCTCAGGAAAGTCCATTTCAACTCAGCCACCCCGGTTGCTCCGGTAGAGCCATCAGATCAAAACTGTCTTGTTGCTAGGAGACAATTGGAATGCGAGGCGGGCTTTCCAGGCATCCATCCGTGAATGGTGCTCTAGAGTAATTCCATATGGGATGTCCTGGAGCTGTCCAACAGGTCTCAATTGTCCCGCAGAAGGAATCCTTGAAGGGGGCATCCCACAACTCCCAACGTGGGAAAATCTCAATGGCCTCGAGATTCCGCTCCCTTCATGAAGCGGCCGTCATGCTCAGAAACTCCAACCTGAGCCAACGTCTGATCCTCGCCCTGACTTCAGAAGCATGATATATTGGTTCAGATCTGCAGGGGGTACCTGCTGTGCCTTTGCCCTGAAACCCAAGTCTAGCTTGTCTTCTCACACTTCCGTCCTCACACTCCTGGCCCCGAAGTCCTAAAATTTGGCAATTCCGGGCCCACAATGCAGCACTCTGCCGGCCCACTAGAAAAAAAAAAAATATTGCCTCATGAGCTACCCAGGCACCTTAAATGAGGATAAACCTACACAGCACTCGACCTTACCCAAATTATATAGTCTAACCTGGGCACTAATGCACTGTCGAACACAACCTGAGCCTGGATCTCCTGACCAACACCAGAAAGCTGACCGCACACGGAGCACATAAAACCCGCCATGGCCTTAGGTCATCATCTCTTCCCTACCTCAGTTTTCAGGCTTCAGAACCGAGACCTTATCTCCAATCACTGCCCAGGGGTGAATGTGATGCAGAAATCAGTACTCCTCCTTACACATGGCAAGAACCCTTGTGGTTGGCACGTTGTCCAACGTTCAGTGTAGGAGAAAACAGCATTCACCCTGAGGCCCTGCCCATTCTTGAGTGAGACGAGGGCATACACACGCATTGTGACCCTCAGCATGAGTGCTGTCCTCTAGTAAGTCCTCTCAGTGGCTGGATCATTAGATGTCATAATGGGCTTGACATGTCCCTAGGCCCCAATTTTTAACCAGATTTCTGATTGTCCAGTCGCCCCTCCCTAGGGCTCTACTCTGGAATCCCTCATTTAGTGGGACACCTCAGGTTAAAAAAGAAAACAACAACAACAACAAAAAAAAAACGGACTTCTTCCAGCCCACAGAATGACCCCAAACTCTTTGGACGGGGCCAAACCACCAGAGAGTAAGACTCGTCCATTTCCGATGAAGTCACCCAGAAATTCCACGACCATGAGTGACACGATATCCAGAGACAAAAACTTGAGCAGGAGCCTCACACTCGCCCTTCTTTCAAATCCAGAAGAGTTCTCCTCATGGTCTGTAGATCAGTCCTGCCATACCTATGACCCGAAACATAAGCCGAGTTTGTGTTTTCAGACAACTGTCCAAACAGCCCTGGCCTACACAACCTACAGGCTCAGGCCCCTGGAGCCAAACCTGAGGACTGTACTTGCCCTCTCCAAGGGAATTGTGTGTGCCCATTCCAATGGCCACAACCCTTCTAATAGGATAAACCTCCAAAGTCCCTGATCCATCTCAATAGTGGTGGCTTCCCAGGAAAAACAGGGGCAATCTGAGACCAAATGAGCACCTACCTGCACTCAGACCCATAGACAGATGTCCCCAGAGGTAAAAAGGAAAGAACAGGCCCCTAGGCACTAATCAGATCCATTGCTTTGGTTTCCAGGCATCTCTCCTCAGAGGCCTGGATTTCAAAAGCAGCATATAGCTGTTTCTTGACTCACCCATCAGAAAACATGTCATCTATACATGGGAAAATTGCACGTTGGATCTGTGTCAAAGCCTCTGTTTAGGAGAACCATTTAGGGCACCAGTGCCACCGCTTCATTCCAAGGTCTCCATAGACACAAAGGCACATTAGGACCCATCCTTAGGGGTGTCCATTTCAACTCAGCGTCCTCGGTTGCTCCCCACAGATCCAGGAGATCTAACCTGTCTTGTTGCTAGGAGACAATTGGAATGCGAGGTGGGCTACGCAGCCATCCATCCTTAGAACCCTGCTCAGAATCATTGGCCTGGAGCCAAGCAACAGGTCTCAATTGACCTGCAGAAGACTCTCTGCTGTTTGGAACTTCTCACAACTCCCATCGTGGGAAAACCCCCATGGCCTCGTGATGCCCCCCCCCATTCATGAAGGGGCCATCAGGGACAGAAACTCCAACCTGAGCGATCGTCTGATCCTCGCCCTGACTTCAGATGCACGAGATCTCGATTCAGGTCTGTAGATTGTGCCTGCCATGGCCTCACCCAGAAACCTAAGCCTAGCTTGTGTTCTCAGACTTTTGTCGTCAGACTACTGGCCCACAAGCCCACCAGTTTGGCAATCCAGAACTACAATGCAGCACTCTGCCGGCCCTCCAGAAGAAAAACATTGTCCTCTGGGGCTACCCAGTAACACCAAATGAGGATTAACCTGCACCGACCTTGGCTGTACCCCAAATACATAGGCTGACCAGGGCACTAATGCCCTTTCTGACACAGCCTGAGCCTGGACTCCCTGGCCCGTCCCAGACATCTGGCCGCACACTGAGCACATCGAGCCTCTGTGGCCTTAGTTCGTCATCTCTTCCCAACCTCGGTTTCCAGGTTTCAGAACCTAGACCTTATCTCCAATCACTGCACAAAGTTGAAGGTGATGCAGAAATCAGAACTCCTTCCCCATGGCAAGAAACCTTGTGGTTGGCATGTTGTCCAACGTTCAGTGTGGTTGAAACCAGTGTGGCCCATGTGGCCCCGCCCATGCTCGCGGGCCACATTGGTCACAAACACACATTGTGACGCTCAGGCTGATCCCAGTCCTCAAGTAAGGCCACTCAGTGGCTGGATGAAGAGATAGCATATTGGGCTTGCCATGCCCCTAGGCCCCAATTTTTAACCATAGTTCGGGTTGTCCCTTCAGTCTTCCCCACGGCTTGGCTTTGGAATTCCTGTTTTGGTGGTACACCTGAGGTAACAAACCTGAAATGAGTCCTCCCATCCCACAGATTGACGAAAAGCAATTGGGAATCGGGCCAAATCCTCAGAGAGGAAGATTCGTCCATGGCCCATGAGGCCTCCCCTACATTCCACGGCCATCGCTGATACAAAATCCAGAGACAAAAGCCTGAGCAAGCGACTCAGACTCGCACTTTCTTCATATCCTGAACAATTCTTCTCGTGGTTTGTAGATCGGGCCTGGGATACCTACGTCCCCAAACCTAAGCTGAGTTTGTTTTCAGACAACTGTCCAAACAGCCCTGGCCTACACAACCTACAGGCTCAGGCCCCTGGAGCCGAACCTGAGGACTGTAATTGCCCTCTCCAAGGGAATTGTGTGTGCCCATTCCAATGGCCACAACCCTTCTAATAGGATAAACCTCCAAAGTCCCTGATCCATCTCAATAGTGGTGGCTTCCCAGGAAAAACAGGGGCAATCTGAGCACTAAAGAGCACCTACCTGCACTCAGACCCATAGAGAGATGTCCCCAGAGGTAAAAAGGAAAGAACAGGCCCCTAGGCACTAATCAGATCCATTGCTTTCGTTTCCAGGCATCTCTCCTCAGAGGCCTGGAATTCAAAAGCAGCATATAGCTGTTTCTTGACTCACCCAACAGAAAACATCTCATCTACACATGGGATACTTGCACGTTGGAGCTGTGTCAAAGCCTCTGTTTAGTAGAACACTTTAGGGCCCAGGTGCCACCACTTCATTCCAAGGTCTCCATAGACACAAAAGCACATTATGACCCATGCCCAGGGGTGTCCATTTCAATGCAGCGTCCTCGGTTGCTCCCCACAGATCCAGGAGATCTAACCTGTCTTGTTGCTAAGAGACAATTGGAATGCGAGGTGGGCTACTCAGCCATCCATCCTTAGAACCCTGCTCAGAATCATTGGCCTGGAGCCAAACTACAGGTCTCAATTGTCATGCAGAAGACTCTCTGCAGTTTGGAGCTTCTCACAACTCCCATCGTGGGAAAAGCCCCATGGCCTCGTGATCCCCCCCCCATTCATGAAGTGGCCATCAGGGACAGAAACTACAACCTGAGCGATCGTCTGATCCTCGCCCTGACTTCAGATGCATGAGATCTCGATTCAGGTCTGTAGATTGTGCCTGCCATGGCCTCATCCAGAAACCTAAGCCTAGCTTGTGTTCTCAAACTTTTGTCGTCAGACTACTGGCCCACAAGCCCTCCAGTTTGGCAATCCAGAACTACAATGCAGCACTCTGCCGGCCCTCCAGAAGAAAAACATTGTCCTCTGGGGCTACCCAGTAACCCCAAATGAGGATCAACCTGCACCGACCTTGGCTGTACCCCAAACACATAGGCTGACCAGGGCACTAATGCCCTTTCTGACACAGCCTGAGCCTGGACTCCCTGGCCCGTCCCAGACAGCTGGCCGCACACTGAGCACATCGAGCCGCCATGGCCTTAGGTCGTCATCTCTTCCCAACCTCGGATTTCAGGCTTTAGATTCTAGACCTTACCTCCAATCACTGCCCAGGGTTGAACGGGATGCAGAAATCAGAACTCCTTCCCCATGGCAAGATACCTTGTGGTTGGCATGTTGTCCAACTTTCAGTGTAGTTGAATCCAGTGTTGCCCATGAGGCCCCGCCATGCTCGGAGGCTACATTGGTCACAAACACACATTGTGACCCTCAGCCTGACCAAAGTCCTCAAGTAAGGCCTCTCAGTGGCTGGATGAAGAGATAGCATATTGGGCTTGCCATGCCCCTAGTCCCCAATTTTGAACCATAGTTCTGGTGGTCCCTTCAGTCTTCCCCACGGCTTTGCTTGGAATTCCTCTTTTCGTGGGACACCTGAGGTAACAAAACTGAAAGGAGTCCTCCCATCCCACAGTTTGACGAAAAAAAATTGGGAATCGGGCGAAATCCTCATAGAGGTAGATTCGTCCATGGCCCATGAAGCATCCCCGACATTCTACGGCCATTGCTGATACAAATTCCAGAGACAAATGCCTGAGCAAGCGCCTCAGACTCGCTCTATATTCAAATCTTCATGAGTTCTTCTCATTGTTTGTATATTGGGCCTGCCATACCGACGTCCCCAAAAAAAGCTGAGTTTGTGTATCGGAATCACAATCAGAACTCTGCCTTCCACATGGCTGTAATGCTTGTTCTTCACATGGAGTCAACCTTCACGTGGGGAACCCTTCATGGCCCCTGATGCCACGCCAAAACATGAGTGCTGCTTGGGCACAAATTCACACTGTGACCCTAGCATGAGCCCCATGTCAAAGAAAGGCCTGTCAGGTTCGTGACAAAGATCCTACATATAGTCCCTGCCATGCCCATAGGCACCCAAAACTAACTAGATGGTGTGTATTCCAGTTGAAGGAACCCACTGCTGTGCTCTAGAGTCCCTCTCCTGGGGGGTCCTTTCTGGCAGAAAACAGTACTCTTCACTTCCCACAGAATGAACCCAAACACATGGGAGCTTGGAGAATCCCCCGAGAGGAAGGCTCTTCCTCGGCCCCTGAGGCAACCCCTACCCTGACTGGACACTGTGAACGCAACACCCAGAGACAAAAGCCTGAGCAACTGCCTCCCACTTGCCCTCCTTTGATATCCAGAGAATCTCCCCTCACGGACTGGAGATCAGGCCTGCCATTACCTTGGCCCCTTCCTGAGCCAAGTTTGCTTTTTCAGACATCAGTCCCCACAGCCCTGGCAAACACAGCCTCTAGGCTGGGTCCTCTGGAGCCATACCACAGGACCGTGCCTGCTCTCTTCTGGGAAACTGTGTCCATTCCTTTGGACACACACCTCCAGAATATGAGAAAGCTCAAGGCCCCCGAGGACATCCCACTACTGGGAGCCTCCCTGGACACACAGGGGCATTCGGACACAAGCTGAGCAGCTACCTCCACGAAGGCATGCACACAGATGTCAACAGAGATAGAAGGTTGAGCCGGACAGGCCGTTAGGCCATAATCTCAACTCTTGCTTTGGGTTCCAGGTGTTAATCCTCAGAAACTTTGGTTCGAAGAACAGGATATGGGGCTTTCCTGAGGCACTGAACAGAACTCCTCTCGTCTCCACATGGGGAGCTTTCTTACTGGGGATGTATCAAACCCTTCAGGTAGTGCCCAAGCAGCACTTGAGTGCTGATTGGGAACAAATTCACACTGTGACCCTAGCATGAGCCCCATGTCAAAGAAAGGCCTGTCAGGGCCTGGACAAAGAGCCCGCATATGGGGCTTGCCAAGCCCCTATGCACCCAATCCTCACCAGGGTTTGAGATTTCAGTCACCCCGCCCGTACCTGGGGCTCTGTTCTGGAATCCCTTTCTTGGAGAGACACATGAGCCAGACAACACGACTCCACCCTTCCCACAAAATGACCCCAGTCTTGGAAGATGGAACAAATCCCTAGAGAGGGATACTCGTCCACAGTCCCTGAGGCCACCCCTCAAATTCACGGCTATCCCGGACACAGCATCCAGAGACAAAAGCCTGAAGGAACGCCTCCCACTCACCCTTGTTTCAGAGGCCCAGGAGTTCCCTCTCGGGCTGTACATCCGGCCTGCCATACACTAGGCACCACTCATAAGCTGAGTTTGTGTTTTCAGACTTCTGTGCCCACAGCCTGGACCCACACACCTCCAGGCTAGGGCCTCTGGAGCCACAGCGAAAGTTTGTGCCTGCCCTATCCAAGGAAAGTGTGCCCAATCCATTGACCACAGCCCTACAGGTTAGGGAAAAGCTCCAAGGCCCCTGAGGACATCAATAGTGTAGGCCACCCTGGACTAAGAGGGGCTCTCTGACACCAGCAGAGCAACTATCTTCATTTAGACTCTCAGAAAGTGTCCCCAGAGGCAGAAGGTTGAAATGGACAGACCCCCAGGCCCTAATATGAACCTTAGCTTTGTACCATGTGTCCGTTCTCAGAGGACTGTTTTCGTAGACCAGCACATGGGGCTTTTCTGAGGCACCAAACCAAGGATCTCTCGTCTCCACATGGGCAACTTTCTTACTGGGGATGTATCAAACCCTTCAGGTAGGAGAGTTCCGCAGGGCCACTGAACAACCAGCACATTCCAAGGTCTCCATGGACCCAAACGCACATTATGACGCATCCTCAGGAGAGGACATTTCAACTCAGCCCCCTGGGTCGCGTGTTCCAGAGGCCCCAGATCAAACATATCTTATCGCTAATGGCCAATTGGAATGCGAGGCATGTTGTACAGGGATCCATCCTTCGAACCCTGCTCTCCAGTCCTTCCGTATGGTATGTCCTGGAGCCATGCAACAGGACTCGAATGTCCCGCAGAAGGAAACCTTGTGGTTTGGGGTAACCTCCAAACTCAGCGTGGGAAAAATTCCTTGGCCTCATGAGGCCCCCGCTTCATGAAGGTGCCATCATGGACACATACTCCAGCCTCAGCCAACGTCTGATCCTCAGCCTGACTTCAGATGCAGGAGATTTTGATTCAGCCTCTGCAGAATGGGCCTGCTCTGCCCTTGGCTCCAATCCTCACCCTAGCTTGTGTTTTCAGACTTCCATCCTCTCACTCCAGGCCCACAAGCCCTCCCTACTGGGAATTCTGGGGCCACAATGAAGCACTCTGCCTGCCTCCCAGGAGAAAATCATTGTCTATGGTGCTGCCCAGAAACCCCAAATGAGGATCAAACTGCTTGGCCCTCGGCAACACCCCAATTGCATAGGCTACCTTAAACACTGATGCTCTGAGGCAAATAGCCTGAGCCCAGACCTTCCAACAGACACCGACACAGCTGGCTGCACACCCAGCACATTGGACCCGCCACTGCCTTAGGCCACCATCTATTCCCAACCTGGGTTTTCAGTCATCGAAACCTAGACCTTATCTCCAATCCCTGCACAGGGGGGACCCCCTCTGATGCACACAAGTCAGAACCCCTCCTACCCCATAACAAGAAACCTTGATGCTGGCAGTGAGTCAAACCTTCAGTGTTGGAGAAAACGGCATGAACCATGAGGCCACGCACATGCGTGAGGGCCGCCTTGGGCACAAACACACATTGTGACCCTCAGCGTGAGTACCTTATTCAAGTAACGCCTCTCAGTGACTGGACCAAGAGCCCTCATATGTGGTTTGCCATGCCCATAGGCACCCAGGACTAAATAGATGGTGTGTATTCCAGTTGAGGGAACCCACTGCTGTGCTCTAGAGTCCCTCTCCTGGGGGGTCCCCTGTGGCAGAAAACAGTACTTTTCATTCCCACAGAATGAACACAAACACTTGGGAGCTTGGACAATCCCCCGAGAGGAAGGCTCTTCCTCGGCCTCTGAGACAACCCCTACCCTGACCGGACACTGTAAATCCTGAGTGACTGCCTCCCACTTGCCCTACTTTGATATGCAGAGGATCTCCCCTCACGGACTGGAGATCAGTCCTGCCATTACCTTGGCCACTAGCTGAGCCAAGTTTGCTTTTTCAGACATCTGTCCCCACAGCCCTGGCAAACACAGCCTCTAGGCTGGGTCCTCTGGAGCCATACCACAGGACCGTGCCTGCTCTCTTCTGGGAAACTGTGTCCATTCCTTTGGCCACACACCTCCAGAATATGAGAAACCTCAAGGCCCCCGAGGACATCCCACTACTGGGAGGCTCCCTGGACACACAGGGGCATTCGGAAACAAGATGAGCAGCTACCTCCACGAAGGCATGCCCACAGATGTCAACAGAGATAGAAGGTTGAGCCGGACAGGCCCTTAGGCCGTAATCTCAACTCTTGCTTTGGGTTCCAGGTGTTACTCCTCAGAGGCTTTGGTTCGAAGAACAGGATATGGGGCTTTCCTGAGGCACTGAACAGAACTCCTCTCCTCTCCACATGGGAAGCTTCCCTGTTGGAGATGTGTCAAACACCTCAGTTTGGAGAACCCTGCAGAGTCCCTGAGCCACCTCCACATTCCAAGGTCTCCCAGGCCACCAAGCCACAGTAGGACTCATCTTCAGGAGAGTCCATTTCAACTCTCCCCACTGGGTAGCTCACCCAGGAGCCTGCAGATTGAGCCTGCCTTGTCCTGACTTAAGAGTGGGTATATGAGGTGGCGTTCCCAGGCATCCATGCTTAGACATCTGCTCTCGAGTCTTTCCGTATGGGGCCTCCTGGAACCATCCAATAGGACTCTACTCTCGTGCAGAAGGAAACCTTGAGGTTTGGAGTAGTTCACAAATCCCATCGTAGGCAAACCTCCCTGGCCTAATGAAGCCCTCACCCTTCAGGAAGAGGGCATGCTGGACAAAAACTCTAGCCTGAGGCACGTCTCATAGTTGACATGACCTCAGTGCAGGAGATCTCGATTCAGCCTCTGCAGAGTGGGCCTGCCGTACCCTCGATCCCAAACCTCACGCAACCTTGTGTTTTCAGACTTCCTTCCTCACACTCCTGGCAAACAAGCCCTCCGGACCAGAAACTCCAGAACCAAAACCCAGCCCAGTGTCTGCCCAACGGAAGAAAAACGTTTCCCTGTGGGGCTCTCCAGAAAACCCTGATGAGGATCAACCTGCTCTGGCCTCGACGGTACCCGAACTGGATAGGATGCTCTGGGCACTCATGCTCTGTCTGACACAGCCTGAAGCCAGACGTCCAGACAGACAAGGAGACAGATGGCCGCACACCCAGCACTTCGGACACGGCATGGTCTTATGCCCTCACCTCTTCCTAACCTTGGTTTTCAGATATCTGAACCTAGACATTATATCAATTCTCCACACAGCTGGGTATCGCAAGCACAAAACAGAACTCCTCCTTCCCCATGGCTGTCAAGCTTGCTCTTGGCATGGAGTCACACCTTCAGGGTGGGTGAAACCTTCATGGCCCCTGAAGTCACGCCCAAACTTCAGTGCTTCTTGGGCACAAATTCACACTGTGACCCTCAGCATGAGCCCCATGTCAAAGAAAGGCCTGTCAGGACCTGGACCAAGAGCCCGCATATGGGGCTTGCCAAGCCCCTATGCACCCAATCCTCACCAGTGTTTGAGTTTTCCAGTCGCCCCACCTGTACCTGGGCTCTGCTCTGGAATCCCTTTCTTGGAGAGACACATGAGCCAGACAACACGACTCCACCCTTCCCTCAAAATGTCCCCAAACTCTTGGGAGCTGGGACAAATCCCCAGAGAGGGATACTCGTCCACAGTCCCTGAGGCCACCGCTCCAATCCACGGCTATCCCGGACACAGCATCCAGAGACAAAAGCCTGAAGGAACGCCTTCCACTCGCCCTTTTTTCAGAGGCCCAGGAGTTCCCTCTCGGGCTGTACATCCGGCCTGTCATACCCTAGGCGCCACTCATAAGCTGACTTTGTGTTTTAAGACTTCTGTGCCCACAGCATGGACCCACACAACCTCCAGGCTAGGGCCTCTGAAGCCACAGCGAAAGATTGTGCCGGCCCTCTCTAAGGAAAGTGTGTCCAATCCATTGACCACAACCCTACAGTTTAGGGAAAAGCTCCAAGGCCCCTGAGGCCATCAATATGTAGGCCACCCTGGACTAAGAGGGGCTCTCTGACACCAGCAGAGCAACTATCTCCACTTAGATTCTCAGACAGTGTCCCCAGAGACAGAAGGTTGAAATGGACAGGCCCCCAGGCCCTAATATGAACCTTAGCTTTGTTTCCATGTGTCCGTTCTCAGAGGACTGTTTTCGTAGACCAGCACATGGGGCTTTTCTGAGGCACCAAACCAAGCATCTCTCGTCTCCACATGGGCAGCTTTCTTACTGGGGATGTATCAAACCCTTCAGGTAGGAGAGTTCCGCAAGGCCACCGAACAACGAGCACATTCCAAGGTCTCCATGGACCCAAACGCACATTATGACACATCCTCCGGAGAGGCCATTTCAACTCAGCCCCCTGGGTAGCGTGACCCAGAGGCAGCAGATCAAACATATCTTGTCGCTAATGGCCAATTGGAATGCGAGGAATGCTATACAGGGATCCATCCTTCGAACCCTGCTCTCCAGTCCTTCCGTATGGTATGTCCTGGAGCCATGCAACAGGACTCGAATGTCCCGCAGAAGGAAACCTTGTGGTTTGGGGCAACCTCCAAACTCAGCGTGGGAAAACTTCCTTGGCCTCATGAGGCCCCCGCTTCCTGAAGGTGCCATCATGGACACATACTCCAGCCTCAGCCAACGTCTGATCCTCAGCCTGACTTCAGATGCAGGAGATTTTGATTCAGCCTCTGCAGAGTGGGCCTGCTCTGCCCTTGGCTCCAATACTCACCCTAGCTTGTGTTTTCAGACTTCCGTCCTCACACTCCTTGCCCACAAACCCTCCCTACTGGGAATTCTGGGGCCACACTGAAGCACTCTGCCTGCCTCCCAGGAGAAAAACCTTGTCTATGGTGCTGCCCAGAAACCCCAAATGAGGATCAAACTGCTTGGCCCTCGGCAACACCCCAATTGCATAGGCTACCTTAAACACTGATGCTCTGTCACAAATAGCCTGAGCCCAGACCTTCCAACAGACACCGACACAGCTGGCTGCACTCCTAGGACATTGGACCCGCCACTGCCTTAGGCCACCATCCATTCCCAACCTGGGTTTTCAGTCATCGGATCCTAGACCTTATCTCCAATCCCTGCACAGGGGGGAACCTGATGCACAAGTCAGAACCCGTCCTTCCCCATGGCAAGAAAACTTGCTGCTAGCAGTGAGTCAAACCTTCAGTGTAGGAAAAACGACATGGCCCATGAGGCAACGCCCAAGCTTTAGGGCCGCCTTGGGCACAAACACACATTGTGACCCTCAGCGTGAGTACCTTATTCAAGTAACGCCTCTAAGTGACTGGACAAAGAGCCCGCATATGTGGTTTGCCATGCCCATAGGCACCCAGGATTAACTAGATGGTCTGTATTCCAGTTGAGGGAACCCACTGCTGGGCTCTAGAGTCCCTCTCCTGGGGGGTCCCCTGTGGCAGAAAACAATACTCTTCCCTTCCCACAGAATGAACCCAAACACTTGGGAGCTTGGACAATCCCCCGAGAGGAAGGCTCTTCCTCGGCCTCTGAGACAACCCCTACCCTGACCGGACACTGTAAACGCAACACCCAGAGACAAAATCCTGAGTGACTGCCTCCCACTTGCACTACTTTGATATCCAGAGGATCTCCCCTCACGGACTGGAGATCAGTCCTGCCATTACCTTGGCCACTAGCTGAGCCAAGTTTGCTTTTTCAGACATCTGTCCCCACAGCCCTGGCAAACACAGCTTCTAGGCTGGGTCCTCTGGAGCAATACCACAGGACCGTGCCTGCTCTCTCCTGGGAAACTGTGTCCATTCCTTTGGACACACACCTCCAGAATATGAGAAACCTCAAGGCCCCAGAGGACATCCCACTACTGGGAGGCTCCCTGGACACACAGGGGCATTCGGACACAAGCTGAGCAGCTACCTCCACGAAGGCATGCCCACAGGTGTAAACAGAGATAGAAGGTTGAGCCGGACAGGCCCTTAGGCCGTAATCTCAACTCTTGCTTTGGGTTCCAGGTGTCACTCCTCAGAGGCTTTGGTTCAAAGAACAGGATATGGGGCTTTCCTGAGGCACTGAACAGAACTCCTCTCGTCTCCACATGGGAAGCTTCCCTGTTGGAGCTGTGTCAAACACCTCAGTTTGGAAAACCCTGCAGAGTCCCTGAGCCACCTCCACATTCCAAGGTCTCCCAGGCCACCAAGCCACAGTAGGACTCATCTTCAGGAGAGTCCATTTCAACTCTCCCCACTGGGTAGCTCACCCAGGAGCCTGCAGATTGAGCCTGCCTTGTCCTGCCTAAAGAGTGGGAATATGAGGTGGCGTTCCCAGGCATCCATGCTTAGACACCTGCTCTCGAGTCTTTCCGTATGGGGCCTCCTGGAACCATCCAGTAGGACTCGACTGTCGTGCAGAAGGAAAGCTTGAGGTTTGGAGTAGTTCACAAATCCCATCGTAGGCAAACCTCCCTGGCTTCATGAAGCCCCCACACCCTTCAAGAAGAGGCCATGCTGGACAAAAACTCTAGCCTGAGGCACGTCTCATAGTTGACATGACCTCAGTGCAGGAGATCTCGTTTCAGCCTCTGCAGAGTGGCCCTGCCATGCCCTCGGTCCCAAACCTCATGCTAGCTTTTGTTTTCAGACTTCCTTCCTCACACTCCTGGCAAACAAGCCCTACGGACTAGGAACTCCAGAACCACAACCCAGCCCAGTGTCTGCCCAACAGAAGAAAAACGCTTCCCTATGGGGCTCTCCAGAAAACCCAGATGATGATCAACCTGCTCGGGCCTCGACGGTCCCCGAAGTGGATATGCTGCTCTCGGCACTCATGCTCTGTCTGACACAGCCTGAAGCCAGACGTCCAGACAGACAAAGAGACAGCTGGCCGCACACCCAGCACTTCGGACACGCCATGGTCTTATGCCGTCACCTCTTCCTAACCTTGGTTTTCAGATATCTGAACCTAGACATTATATCAATTCTCCACACAGCTGGGTATCGCAAGCACAAAACAGAACTCCTCCTTCCCCATGGCTGTCAAGCTTGCTCTTGGCATGGAGTCACACCTTCAGGGTGGGAGAAACCTTCATGGCCCCTGAAGCCACGCCCAAACTTGAGTGCTGCTTGGGCACAAATTCACACTGTGACCCTCAGCATGAGCCCCATGTCAAAGAAAGGCCTGTCAGGACCTGGACCAAGAGCCCGCATATGGGGCTTGCCAAGCCCCTATGCACCCAATCCTCACCACGGTTTGAATTTTCCAGTCGCCCCACCTGTACCTGGGCTCTGCTCTGGAATCCCTTTCTTGGAGAGACACATGAGCCAGACAACACGACTCCACCCTTCCCACAAAATGACCCCAAACTCATGAGGCCCCCGCTTCATGAAGGTGCCATCATGGACACATACTCCATCCTCAACCAACTTCTGATCTTCAGCCTGACTTCAGATGCAGGAGATTTTGATTCAGCCTCTGCCGATTGGGCCTGCTCTGCCCTTGGCTCCAATCCTCACCCTAGCTTGTGTTTTCAGACTTCCGTCCTCACACTCCTGGCCCACAATCCCTCCCTACTGGGAATTCTGGGGCCACACTGAAGCACACTGCCTGCCCTCCAGGAGAATAACATTGTCTATGGTGCTGCCCAGAAACCCCAAATGAGGATCAAACTGCTTGGCCCTCGGCAACACCCCAATTGCATAGGCTACCTTAAACAGTGATGCTCTGTCGCAAATAGCCTGAGCCCAGACCTTCCAACAGACACCGACACAGCTGGCTGCACACCCAGCACATTGGACCCGCCACTGCCTTAGGCCACCATCCATTCCCAACCTAGGTTTTCAGTCATCGTAACCTAGACCTTATCTCCAATCCCTGCACAGGGGGAACCTAATGCACAAGTCAGAAGCCCTCCTTCCCCATGGCAAGAAACCTTGCTGCTGGCCGTGAGTCAAACCTTCAGTGTAGGAGAAAACGGCAAACCTGCCGGGCCTCATGAAGCCCCCCATATCCTTCAGGGAGAGGCCATCATGGACAAAAACTCTATCTTGAAGCACGTCTCATAGTAGATATGACCGCAATGCAGGAGATCTTGATTCAGCCTCTGCAGAGTGGCCTGCCGTGCCCTCGGTCCCAAACCTCACGCTAGCTTGTGTTTTCAGACTTCCTTCCTCACACTCCTGGCAAACAATCCCTCCAGAGTAGGATTTGCAGAACCACGAGTCAGCCCAGTGACTGCCCACCGGTAGAAAACGTTTCCTTGTGGGGCTCTCCATAAAACCCAGATGAGGATCATCCTGCTCTTGCCTCGACGGCACTCAGATTTGATAGGCTGCTCTGGGCACTAATGCTCTGCCTTTCACAGCCTGATGCCAGACGTCCAGACAGGCAAGGAGACAGCTGGCCACACACCTAGCACTTCTGACACGCCATGGTCTTATGCCGTTATCTCTTCCTAACCTTGGTTTTCAGATATCTAAACCCAGATATTATATCAATTCCCCACACAGTTGGGCATCTGAATCACAAATCAGAACTCCTTCTTCCCCATGGCTGTAAGGCTTGCTCTTTGCATGGAGTCACACCTTCAGGGTGGGAGAAACCTTCATTTCCCCTGAAACCACGCCCAAACTTGAGTGCTGCCTTGGGCACAAATTCACTCTGTGACCCTCAGCATGAGCCCAATATCAAAGAAAGGCCTGTCAGGGCCTGGACCAAGAGCCCGCATATGAGGCGTGCCAAGCCCCTATACACCCAATCCTCACCAGTGTTTGAGTTTTCCTGTCTCCCCCCCGTTCCTGGGGCTCTGCTCTGGAATCACTTTCTTGGAGAGACACATGAGCCAGACAACAGGACTCCACCCTTCCCACAAAATGACCCCAAACTCCTGTTAGCTGGGACAAATCCCCAGAGAGGGATACTTGTCCACAGTCACTGAGGCCACCCCCTACAATCTACGGCTATCCTGGACGCATCCAGAGACAAAAGCCTGAAGGAATCTCGCCCTTGATTCACAAGCCAAGGAGCTCACTCTCTATCTGTACATCCGGCCTGCCATACCCTCGGCGCCACTCATAAGCTGAGTTTGTGTTTTCAGACTTCTGTGCCCACAGCCTGGACCCACACAACATCCAGGCTAGGGCATCTGGAGCCACAGCGAAAGATTGTGCCTGCCCTCTCCAAGGAAAGTGTGCCCAATCCATTGACCACAACCCTACAGGTTAGGGAAAAGCTCCAAGGCCCCTGAGGCCATCCTGATAGTGTAGGCTGCCCTGGAATAAAAGGGGCACTCTGACACCAGCTGAGCCATTATCACCACTTAGACTCTCAGACAGTGTCCCCAGAGACAGAAGATTGAAATGGACAGGCCCTTAGGCCCTAATATGAACCTTAGCTTTAGTTTTCATGTGTCTGTCCTCAGAGGACTGGTTTCGTATACCAGCATATTAGGTTTTTCTGAGGCTCCAAACCAAACCTCTCTCGTCTCCACATGGAGTGCTTTCTGACTGGATCTGTATCAAACCCTTCTGGTCGGAGAATTCCGCAGGGCCACAGTACAACCATCACATTCCAAGGTCTCCATGGACAGAAACACACATTATGACACATCCTCAGGAGAGGCCATTTCAACACAGCCCGCTGGTTAGCTTGCCCCAGAGCCAGCAGATCAAACATATCTTGTCGTTAATGGCCAAAGGGAATGCGAGGCATGTTGTTCAGGGATCCATCCTTTGAACCCTCCTCTTCAGTCCTTCCGTATGGTATGTACTGGAGCCACTCAACAGGTCTCGACTGTCTTGCAGAAGGAAACCTGGTGGTTTGTGGCAACCTCCAAACTCAGCGTGGGAAAATTTCGTTGGCCTCATGAGGCACCTGCTTCATGAAGGTGCTATCCAGGGCACAATCCAACCTCAGCCAACGTCTGATCCTCAGCCTGACTTCAGATGCATGAGATGTCCTTTCAGCCTTTGCAGATTGTGCCTGCTCCCAACTTCACCCTATCTTTTGTTTTCAGACTCTACCCTAGCACTCCTGGCCCAAAAGCCCTCATGATTGGGAATTCTGGTTCCAGAACGAAGCACTCTGCCTGCCCCCCAAAGAAAAACATTGTCTATGGCATTGCTCAGAAACCCCAAATGAAAATCAACCTGCTCAGCCCTCGGCAACACCCCAATTGCATAGGCTACCCTAAACACTATGCTCTGTCTTACATAGCCTGAGCCCAGACCTTGTGAGAGACATTGAGACAGTTGGCTTCACACCCAGCACATCGAGCCTGCCATGGGTTAGGCCATTTCATCCCTTCCCATTGACCTGGGTGTCTTCCTGGAGGTATATTCTGAGGCTGTGTCAGACTATGCATTTTTTCTGGAGCTTCCTATGGAATTGGGGTGGTATTAGGGGCCTTGCAATTTTCTCTTAATCTGGTGGGTTGGGAAACTGAGACAGGCTGACATTCCTTGGGAGAGCTGGCCCAGTGCTGTTGTGTGTTCCTGGAGGCCCCATCCTGGAGGGCATATGGGTCAGGACTCTGGGTCCAAAGTCTTCAGACACAAACTCGGGTAAGAGTTAAGCTCGAGGTGATGGCAGACCCAATCTGCAGACCCTGAGCGAAGCATCTCCAGATATGAAATTCGGACGGCTGTGAGGCAGGAGCACAGTCTTTTCTGTCTGACTTGTTTATCTATGATGGCCACGAAATGGAGGGGTGGCCTCATGGGTCCATGTGAGATTCTACCTCTCTGGGAATTCTGCTCGGCACCCAAGAGTTTGGTGTATTTCCGGGGGATGGGAGGAGAGCAGTTTTATGAGTCAGGGATCCCGTCCAAACAGCCATTCCAGAGATGGGTCCTGGGTTCTGGAGCCTGGATCACCGCAACAAGGCTTAGGATTTGGGCCTAGGGTCCTGCTCTATGTTTTCCTGGTACAGCTCCCGAGTGTTCTTGTTGGAAATGGGTCTCATTCTGAGGGTCACAATGCCTGTTTTTGCCCAGATGCCCATGCTGAGTGGGTGTGACCTCATGGGCTATGCACTTGGCTCCCACTCTGAGGGTTGGACTGCCATCTCAACATTCAGTTTTCCTGCCATGGGGAAGGAGGGGTACTTTTTTATGCTTCAGGTTCCCCCATGGGCAGGAATTTGAGCTAAGTTCTGGGACCGGTGCCTGAATACCCAGTTCACTTTGAGATGAGGTCCTCGGGCCAAGGCAGGACCCACCTGCAGAAAATGAGGCCTGCTTTCTGGGTGGCTGTCAGGAGCTCGGGCTCGAGCTGTGTCAGACAGAACATTCGTGGAGAGTTCGGCCTATGATATTGGGGTGCTTTTGAGAGCTGTGCAACTGGATCCTCATGGGGGATTTTTGCACAGACCCTTTTTTCACTTCTTCTATCTGGTGAGCAGGCAGATGGCTGCATTACGGCTCCAGAATATCCAAGTTGGAGGGTTTGCAGGCGAGGAGTGTGAGGACAGAAGTATGAAAACATAAGCTACGGTTACGCTCAGTGCCGAGCACATGTCTATTCCAATGTACAGCAGTTGTTTCGAGATCTCCAGCACCTGGGCGAGGGGAAGATGTCTGCTCACGCTGGAGTTTGTATCCATGATGGCCAACAAATGGTGGGGAGGCCTCAAGAATTCTTGGAGGTTTTTCCAAGCTGGAGCTTGTGAGCTGCTCCAAATATCAAGGTGTCCTACTAAGGGACAGCAGAAGTCTTCTTACAGGGCTCCAGGGTCCCCCATATGGAAGATTCGATAGCAATGCTCTCTGAATGGAGGCCTGGGAAGCCAATCTCGTGTTACCATTGCAGCTGAGGAACAGGGTAAGCTTGAACCAATGACACTGATTCCAAGTTCCAAGTGATTTGCGTTGATGGAAGTTCTCAGTCTAACAGGTCCCAATGCTGCTTGGTGTCCAGGGAGACCTTAGAATGTGGTGGCGGCTCTCTGACCATTGAGGATTCTCTATCCTTAGGATTAGACCCAGTACCCAGGAGCCAGGTTTCCTTCTTGGGACAGGAGGTGTGCTCTTGTATGGCTCATGGACCACAGGTTGGACCATATGCTTGAATTTCAAGAACAGACCTCTAGGGAGAGAGACCGCAGAACATAAGCTAGGGTTCTGATGAGGTTTTAGGGCCATGGAAGTTTCAATCTTCGGACTAAGTGCCATTGGCCTGCATGTCATCCTGGAGGTAGGTGCTGAGGCTGTGTCAGGCTGTGCACTTTTTCCAGAGTGGCCTATGATATTGGGGTGCAGTCAGGGGCCTTGCAGTTTTCTCCTAATCTGGACATTTTGGGAAACTGAGATGGGCAGGGTTTCCTCAGGAGAGCAGGGCCAGTGATGTCATGTGTTTCTCGAGGCCCCATCCTGGAGGTCATGTGTGTCAGGACTTTGGGACCAAAGACTTTAGACACAACCTCAGATAAGAGATAGGAGTGAGGTGATGGCAGTCCGAATCTGAAGACCCTGAGGGAAGCTCCTCGGGATTTGAAATTCAGGTGGCTGGGAGGGAGGAGCACAGGCTTTTTTGTCTGGATTTTATGTCTAGGATGGCCACTAAATGGAGGGGTGACCTCATGTGTCCATGGGATATTCTTCCACTCTGGTGATTCTGCTTGGCACCCAAGAGTTTGATTTCTTTCTGGGGAAGAGGAAAAGACTGTATTCCATCTCTGGGATCCTGTCCAAACAGGGATTCCAGAGATGGGTTCTGGGTCCAGACACTGGGAAAACTTAACCAAAGCTTCGATTTGGGATCCTGGTCCAGATCCCAAGGGGGATCTTTGGAAAGGGGTCTCATTCTGAGGGTCACAATGCCTATTTGTGCCCAGCTGCCCATCCTGTGTAGGCATGGTCTCATGGACCATGCACCTGGTTCCCACTCAGGGTTGTACAGCCATCTCAACATTCATTTTTCTGGCCATGGGGAAGGAGGAGCACTCTTTTGTGCTTCTGAGTCCCCTATGGGCAGGAATTTGAGCTAAGTCTGGGACAGGTACCTAAATATCCAGGTTGCTTCAAGATGATGGCCTCGGGCCAAGGTTGGACCCACCTGGAGGATATGGGGTCCACTATCTGGGTGGCTGACAGGAGGTCGGGGATCAGGCGGTGTCAGATAGACAATGTATGCAGAGGTCGGTCTATTATATTGGGGTGCCATTGAGGGCCGTGCAGGAGGATCCTCATGTGGGTTTCTACGAAGACCCATAGGGCACTTCTTTCTGGTGGGCATGCAGAAAGCTGCACTGTGGCTTCAGAATTCCCAATATGAAGGGCTTGTAGGCGAGGAGTGTGAAGACAGAAGTCTGAAAACACAAGCCACGGATAAGCTCAGTGCCGACCACAGGACCATTCCATTGTGCAGTGGTTGTTTCGAGATTTCCAGCACCTGAGTATGGGCGAGGGTCAGATGTCTGCTCACGCTGGGTTTGCATCCATGATGGTCAACGAATTGTGGGGTGGCCTCAAGAATTCTTGGAGATTTTCCCAAGCAGGACCTTGTGAGCTGCTCCAAACAGCAAGGTGTCCTACTGTGGGACAGGGGAAGTCCGCTTACAAGGCTCCAGGGTCCCCCATATAGAAAGATTCGACAGCAGAGGTCTCTGAATGGGGGCCTGGGAAGTCCTCCTTGCATGACCATTGCAGCTGAGGAACATTGCAGGCTTGATCTGCTGGTTTTTGTTCAAATTTCCAAGTGATCTAAGTTGACGGATGTTCTCAGTCTAATGAGTCACAATGCTGCTTGGTGTCCAGGGAGACCTTAGAATGTGGTGGTGAGGGTGCCTGGGTGGCTCAATGGGCTAAGCCGCTGCCTTCGGCTCAGGTCATGATCTCAGGGTCCTGGGATTGAGTCCCGCATCGGGCTCTCTGCTCAGCAGGGAGCCTGCTTCTTCCTCTCTCTCTCTCTGCCTTCCTCTATGCCTACTTGTGATCTCTCTCTGTCAAATAAATAAATAAAATCTATATAAAAAAAAAGAATGTCGTTGTGGGTCTGTGGCCATGCAGGATTCTCCTACCTGAGGGTTAGACCCAGTTCCCAGGAGCCAGGTTCCCTTCTCGGGACAGGAGGGGTTCTCTTGTATGGCTCAGGGACCACATGTCGGATCATATGTTGGATTTCAAGACCAGGCCTCTGGGCACAGAGGCCTGAATATCTAGGCTAGGGTTCTTATGAGGTTGTAGGGGCATGTCATCCTCAACCTTCGGACTTAGGGACTTTGACCTGTTAGTCTTCCTGGAGGTAGATGCTCAGGCTGTGTCAGACTGTGCATTTTTTCCAGAGTGGCCTATGAAATTGGGGTGGGCTCAGGGGCCTTGCAGGCTTTTCCTAATCTGGAGGGTTTGTGCAACTGAGACGGCAGAATTTCATCCAGAGATCAGGCCCAGTGATGTAATGTGGTTCTGTCAGCCCCATCCTGCAGGGAATGTGGTTAAGGGCTCTGGGACCAAAGTCTTCAGACACAAAATTGTGTATCAATTAGGAGGGAGGTGATGGCAGCCCCGATCTGCAGACGCTGAGGGCAGCTCCTCAGGATTTGAAATTCGTGTGGCTGGGAGGCAGGAGCAAAGGCTTTTCTGTCTGGATTGTGTTTAGGATGGCCTTGGAATGGTGGGGTGTCCTCATGTGTCCATGGAATATTCTACCTCTCTGGGGATTCTGCCCAGCACCCAAGAGTTTGGTGTCTCACTGGGAAGGAGAGAGCGTAGTTTACTGTTTCAGTGTTTCCATCAACACAGGGATTCCAGAGATGGGTTATAGGTCCCTGTGCCTGGATAACCCTACAAAGGCTTAGTATTTGGGCCTAGAGGCTTGACTGCCTGGCTCTGTGGGGCTTTGGTTCAGCTCCCATGGAGACTTGTTGGAAATGGGTATCAGGGTAAGGGTCACAATGCCTGTTTTTGCCCAGATGCCCATCCTGAGTGGGCATTGGCTCTTGTTCCATGCACCTGGATCCCAATATGAGGGTTGGACCACCATATCAACATTTAATTTTCCTTCTATGAGGAAGGAGGAGTACTCTTTTGTGCTTCAGATTCCCCCATGCACAGTAATTTGAGCTATGTTCTGGGACTGGTACGTGAATAACCAGGTTGGTTTGAGATGAAGGACTCAGGTCAAGGCAGGTCACACCTGCCAGATATGGGTCCCGCTATCTAGGTGGCTACCAGGAGGTCGGGGCTCGAGCTGTGTCAGACAGAGCATTAGTTCACAAGGTGGCCTATGATATTGTGGTGCTATAGAGGGCTGTGCTGGTGGAACCTTATATGGAGTTTCACGCAGACCCATAGGGCACCTCTTTTTTCTGGTGGGCAGGCAGAAGGCATTGTGGCTCCCAAATTCCCAATATGGGGGACTTGAAGGCGAGGAGTGTGAGAACAGAAGGCAGAAAACACAATCTATGCTTAATCTCAGTGCCGAGGACATGGCCGTTCCAATGTGCAGTGGTTTTTTCGAGATCTCCAGCATCTGAGTACAGGCGAGGGTCAGATGTCTGCTCATGATAGAGTTTGTATCTATCGTGGCCAACAAATGAAATATCCAGCACCTGAGTAAAGGTGGATTTCAGATGTTTACGCACACTGGAGTTTGTGTCTCTGATGACCGAATGGAGGAGTGGCATCAAGAGGCTGATGCATGTGAGATGCTCCAAACAGCAAGGTTGTTTTTTCTACTGGACAGTTAGAGTCTGGTATGTTTTCTGCAGGGCCCCCCATGTGAAAAGTATGGGTAGCAGAGCCCTTCCACATGGATGCCTGGAAAGCACACCTCCATTGACCAATGCAGCTGAGGAACATGCAGGTTCTTTACGGTGCTTCTGGGGCGAAGCACCAAGGTCTTGAGTTGACATGGAATCTCTTGAAGATGGGTTACAATGCTGGTTTTTTTTACCAGGTAGATCTTAGAATGTGTTGGTGGCTAAGGTGCCTGCAAGATTCTCCTACACTGAGGGTTTAACACAGGTCGAAGAGCACGGTTACCTTCTGGGGACAGGAGATGCAGTGTTTTGTGGCTCAGGGACCACATTCCATATCATAAGTTCCTATTCAAGAACAGGCCTCTGAAGACAGATGCCCGACAACCTAATCTAGGGTTCCAATGTGTCCCAGGGGCATGAGAGGTTCAATCTTCAGACTTAGGAAAGTTGACTTGGGTGTCTGCCAGGATGTAGGTGATCAGGGAGTTTCAGACTGCGCACTTATGTCCAGAGTAACCTCCAATATTGGGGTGGCCACAGGGGTCTTGAATGTTTCAACCAACTCTGGAGGGTTTGGTTAACTGACATGCACAATTTCCATGGGGATGGCAAGCACAGTCCTGTGGTGTGGCTCCAGAGACTCCACCCTGGAGGGCATGTGAGCCATGGTTCTGGGAGGGAAGTCTGCAAACACAAACTCGGGTTAGGTTTAGTGGCTAGGTTATCGCAGGGCAATGTGTAGACCTGGAAGGCTACTCGTCAGGAACAGTAACTGGAATGACCAGAAGGCGGAAGCACAGGCTTTTATATCTGGATTGTGTGTCTAGGGTGACCTCAGAATGTAGCTGTGGCCTCATGGGTCTATGGGAGATTTTTCCTCTAAGGATACTGGCGGCTCCCAATATTTTGATGACTTTTTGAGATGGGAAGACTGCTATTTTCGATCTTAGGTGTGCCCCAAAACAGGGATTCCAGAGATGGGTTCTGGGTCTAGGCGCCTGGAAAATCCCACCAAGGGTTGGGATTTGGGCTTATGGGCAGACCAGGCCTGCAATGCAGGATCTTGGTGGTGCAACTGAGAGGGCTTGTTTGGAAGCATGCTCAGGCTGAGCATTACAATGCCTGTTTGTGCCCAGGGTGGCCCTCAGGAGTGGGCGTGGTCCCATTGTCCATTTTCTGGCTCCCACACTGAGGGATGGACACACATTCCAATGGCCAGGTTTCCAGCCATGGGGAAGGAGGAAATATCTATTGTGCTTCATGTTCCCCCATAGGCAGGGATTACAGCAAAGGTCTGGGGACAGATGCCTGAATACCAAGGATGCATAGTGATGACAGATTTGGGCCATGGCCGTTCTCACATGCTGGATATGGGCCCCGCTCTCTGGGTGGCTGACACGAGGTCTGGGCTCAGGCTGTGTCAGACACAGCACTAGTGGCCAGAGAAGTCTATATATTGGGGTTCTCTCCAGGGCCGAATAAATTGATCCTCATGTAGGGTTTCTGGCCAGACTCACGAAGCACTTCTTTCTGGCAGAATGCTGCCTTATGGATCCAGAATTCCCTATCAAGCGGGTTTGGGGACAAATAGGGTGAGAATGCAATTGTAAACACCAGCTATGCTTAAATTGAGTGCCAAGCGGAAGTCAGTTTCAATGTGCAGCAGCTTATACGAGATATCCAGCACCTGAGTAAGGGCAGATGTCAGATATTTGCTCACACTGGAGTTTGTGTCTAGGATGACGACTAATGGAGGGGTGGCTTCAGGAGGCAATGGAGGATTACCCACGCTTAAGATTGTGAGATGCTCCAAACAACAAGGTTTCCTTCTAATGGACAGGAGGAGTCTGTTTTTTTTTTTCCTCCAGGGTCCCTCAAGTGGAAGTTTGCATAGCAGAGCCCTCCCGCATGGATGACTGGAAAGCACACGTCCAATGACCATTGCAGCTGAGGAACATGACAGGTTCGTTTTGGTGGTTCTGGTGCCAAGTACCAAGGCCTTGAGTTGACTTGGAATCTCTTACAGATGTGTCCCAAAACTGGTTTGTTACAAGGGAGTTCTTAGAATGTATTGGTGGCTATGGGCCACGCTGAGGGTTTGGCACAGGTCGATGTGCACAGTTTCCATCTTGGGAGAGGAGATGTTCTGTTTTGTGGCTCAGGGTACATATGTTGTATCCTGACTTGGTATTCAAGAACAGGCCTCTGAGGATTGATGCTGGCAACCTAATCTAGAGATCCAATGATGTCCTTGGTGCCCATCAGGTTCAATTTTCTTACTAAGGACCATTGATATGGTTGTCTGACTGGATGTAGGTGATCAGGGTGTTTCAGACTGTGCATTTGCATCCAGAGCCACTTCCAATATTGGGGTGGGCTCAGAGGCCTTGCAGGTTTCTCCTAACTTGGAGGCTTTGGGGAACTGTGATGGGCACAGTTTCCTTGGGGATGGCAGGCCCAGTCCTGTGGTAAGGCTTCAGAGACCACCTCCTTGAGGATATGAGAGCCATGGTTTTGGGAGGGAAGTCTGCAAACACAAATTTGGGTCAGGGATAGTGGCAAGGTGATCGCAGGTCCAATGCATAGACCTAGAAGGCATCACGTCAGGAACTGTAATTAGGGTGACTGAAAGCTGGTAGCACAGGCTTTTCTATCTGGATTGTGTGTCCAGGATGGGCTCTGAATGTAGACGTGGTCTCATGGTTCAATGGGAGACTTTTCCTCTCTAAGGATCCTGGTGGATCTCCATAGATTGGTGGTTTTTCAGAGAAGAAAAGAGTGCTCTTTTCCATCTTAGGGGTGCTCCAAAACAGGGAAGAATGCTGTTTTCCAACTTAGGCTTATGCCAAAACAGGGATTCCAGAGACGGGCTCTGGGTCTGGGTGCCCGGATATCCCACCAAGTGTTAGGATTTGGGCCTAGGGGCATTTTAGGCCTGCAATGCAGGATCCTAATGGTGTAACAGAGAGGGCTTGTTTGAAAGCATGCTCAGGCTGAGGGTCATCATGCCTCTTTGTGCCCAGGGGGGCCCTCAGGAGAGGGCGTAGTCTCATTGGCCATATAGCTGGATCCCACTTTGAGGGTTGGACACCCATTGCAACAGCCAGGCTTCCTGCAATGGAAAGAGGAGTTCTCTATTGTGCTTCAGGTTCCCCCATTGGCAGGGTTACAGGAAAGGTCTGTGGAAAGTTGCCTTAATACCAAGGATGTGTACAGATGACAGGCTAAGAATTCCCAGGTAACAAAACAGCATTGTTACCCATGTTCATGACATTCCATGTAGAAATAAGCCCTTAGTACTTCGCCCCAGAGCCACCAGAATGAACTTGCCATGTTCCTAAGCTGCAATGGTCAGTGGAGGTGTGGTTTCCAGGCAACCATACGGGGGTGCTCTGCTACACAAACTTTGCAATTGGCTGGGACCCTTGAGACAAAAAAACAGAATGCCCCTGTCCGGTAGAAGGAAACCTTCTGTTTGGAGCATCTCACAAGCCCCAGCGTGGGAAATTCTCCATTTCCTCTTGAAGCCACCACTCCATTTGTCAGTCATCATAGACACAAACTCCAGCATGAGCAAACATCTGACATCCGCCCTTACTCAGGTGATGGATTTCAATTCGATCGCTGCACACTGGAATTGCCTTTAGTTTGACTGAATTAAGCCATAGCTTGGGTTTACAATTCCATCCTCAGTCTACTGGTCCACAAGCCCTATTGTGAGGGAATTCTGGAGCTACAACACAATATTCTGCCTTCCCCATAGAAAGAAAAAGGGCCTGGAGAGTCTGCCCAGAAACTCCATATGATGGTCAATCTTCTCGGTGCTAGACGGAACCCTGATTCATAGGCTGCCCTGGGCACTAGTGCTGTGTCTGACATAGCCGGAGCCAGGACCTAGTGTCAGCCACGGAGAGATCAGGGCCCATATCCAGCATGTGAGACCAGCTATGGCCCAAGTCTGTCTTCTCTTCTATTCTTGGTATTCAGGCATCTGTACCCACACATTTGCTGAAATCCTTGCCATTGGGGGAACCTGAAGCACAATAGAGAACTCCTCCTTCCCCATGGAAGGTATTCTGACAGTTGGGATAGTTGCTCAACCCTCAAAGTGGAAGGCAGCTCCATGGCCAAGGAGACCATGTGCACTCATGATGGCTTCCCCGGGCACAAGCAGGCATTGTGACCTCAGCCTGAGCATGCTTTCAACCAAACGCTCTCAATTGCATCTCTGGGACCCCGAATTGCAGGCCTAGTACACACCTAGGCCCAAATCCTAACCCTAGTGGGATTTTACAGGGGCCCAGACACAGAGCCCATCTCTGGAATCCCTATTTTGGGGGACCCTTAAGATGGAAAACAGCACTCTTCCCTTCCCCGAGATACTCAGCAAACTCATGGTAGCCACCAGGATCCTTGAGTGGAAAAATCTGCCATAGACCCATGAGAACACACCTGCATTCCGAGGCCATCCTGGACATACAATCCAGATACATATCATGTGCTATCACCTTTGAGTCATCGGATTTACAGTTCCTGACGAGCTGCCTTCCAGGTCTATGCATTGGGCCTGCAATCACCTTGCCATTAACCTAAACTGAGTTTGTGTTTGCAGACTTCCTTCCTAAAACCATGGCTCACATGACCTCCAGGTTCTGGCATCTGAAGCCACACCACAAGACTGTGCCTGAGATCGTCAAGGAAACTGTGCCCATCACTTTTGCCCGATACCTTTAGATTAGGAGAAACCTGCAAGGCCCCTGAGTGCAGCCAAATAATGGAGGCCGCTCTGGGCACAAATGCACAGTCTGAGACACCCTGATCCCCTCCATACAGGCAGACACCCAAGTCAATGCTCCTGAGTCAGAAGATTGAACCTGACATGCCCCGAGGACTTCATTGGCACACTAGATTAGGTTTACAGGTATCTGTCGTCAGAGGCCTGCTCTGGAATATCAACTTATGATAAAATATATAGTCCCTGAGCCACAGAACAGAATATGTCCTCCCCAAAAAGGAAGCCATGCTCCTGGAATTGTGTCATACCCTAAGGGTATTTGGATCCTGAATGGCCCCTTAGCAACCAGCACATTCTATGATATTCCTGGTAACAAATCATCATTGTGCCCCATCTTCATGAGACTCCATGTCAACTCAAGGTCTCGATATATTGCCCCAGAGCCACCAGAATGCACCTGCCATGTTCCTCAGCTGCAATGGTCAATGGAGGGGTGATTTCCAGGCATCCCTGTGGCGTTCTCTGCTACAAAACTTTCCACATGGAGAAACCAGAGAAAACAAACCAGACTTCTCCTGTCCGGTAGAAAGAAACTTTGCTATTTGGAGCATCTCACAAGCCCCAGCATGGGAAATCCTCCATGGCCTCTTGACGCCACCCTTCCATTTGTGGGTAATCACAGACACAAACTCCAGTGTGAGCAAACATCTGACATCCACCCTTACTCAGGTGCTGGATATTCGAAACGGCAGCTGCACACTGGAACTGCCTTTTGCTTTTCACTGAACTTAACCATAGCTTTGTATTACTATTCTATCCTCACCACACTGCTCCACAATATCTCTTGATAGGGAATTCTGGAGCCACAACGCAGTATTCTGCCTTCCACATAGAAAGAAGAAGGACCTGTTGAGTCTGCCCAGAAACTGCACATGAGGGTCAATCTACTCAGACCACAAGGCAACCCTGATTAATAGATTTCCCTGACCACTAGTGCTGTGTCTGACAGAGTCTAAGCCCCGACCTCGTGTCAGCCACCCAGAGGTGAGGGCCCATATATAGCATGAAGATCGGCCATGGCCCTGGGCCATCATCTGTACCCATCCTTGGTATCCAGTCATCTGTCCCCCAAACTTTGCGGGAATTCCTGCCAAAGGCGAACCTGAAACACAATAGAGAACACCTCCTTCCCCATGGCAGGAATATTGGCTGTTGGGATGGTTGTCCAACAGCGTGGGAGCCAGCTGCATGGCCAAGGAGACCATGCCCAATCCTGAGGGCCGACATGGGCACAGGCAGGCATGGTGATCCTCAGCCTGAGCATGTTTTCAAACAAACACTCTCAGTTGCTCCTCCAGTACCAGCATTGCAGGCCTGGTATGCCCCTAGGCCCAGATCCTAACCCTTGGTGGGATTTTCCAGGTGCCCAGACCCAGAGTTCATCTCAGAATCCCTGTTTGGGGCACCCTTAAGATGGAAAACAGCACTCTTCCCTTCCCTGAGAAAGGCACCAAACTATTGGGAGCCTCCAGGATCCTTAGAGAGAAAAAATCTCCCATGGACCCATGAAAACAAACCTGCATTCCGAGGCCATCCTGTCCACACAATCCAGAGAGAAAAGTCTTTGCTACCGCCTTCGAGTCATCCTATTTACATTTCCTGACGAGCTGCCATCCATGTCTATGCATTGGGCCTATGATCATCTCGACACTAACCCTAACCCCAGTTTGTGTTTGCCGACTTCTCTCCCAAAACCATGGCTTACATGCCCACCAAGATGTGGTCCCTCAAGCCACATCACAGGAAAGTTCCTGCCATCCCCAAGAAAACTGTGCCCATCAGGTTGTCCAAACCCTCCAGATTAGGAGAAACCTGCCAGGCCCCTGAACCCACCCCAATATTGGCGGTTGCTCTGGATGCAAACGTGCATTCTGAAACACCCTGAACACCTCCATCGAGGCAGAAAGCCAAGTCAATGGTTCTGAGTCAGATTATTGAACCTGACATGCCCCTAGGACTTCACTGGAACCCTAGATTGGGTCTTCAGACATCTGTTCTCAGAGTCCTGTTCTGGAATACCAAGTTATGATACAACATGTGGTCCCTGATTCCCACAACAGAACATCTCCTGTCTCCAGAAGGAAAATGTGCTCTTGGATCTATGTCCAACTTTCAGGGTAGATGGATCCTGCATGACCCATTAGCCCCAGCACCTTCTATGATCTCCCTGGTAACAAACCAGCATTGTGACCCAACTTCCTGAGACTTGATGCCAACTCAAGGTGTTGGTACTTTGCCCAAGAGCCATGAAACGAATCTGCCATGTTCCTCAGGTACAAAGGTCAATGGACGTGTGCTTTCTAGGCATCCAAGAGGTAGTTCTCTGCTACACAAAAATTCCACATAGGGAACCCTAGAGCAAACAAATAAGACTGCTCCTGTCAGGTTGAAGGAAACCTTGGTTGTTTGGAGCATCTCACAAGCCCCAGCCTGGGAAGTCCTCCACATTCTCTTGATGCCAACCCTCCATTTGTTAGTCATCATAGACACAAATTCCAGCATGAGCAAACATCTGACATCTGCTCTTACTCAGGTGCTGGATATTCGAATCAGTCACGCACACTGGAAATACCTTTCACTTGACACTGTATTCTTGCATAGTTTGGGTTTACAATTCCATCCTCACCCTACTGGACCGCAAGTCCTCTTGAGAGGGAATTAGGGAGACAAAACGCAACATTCTGCCTTCCCCATAGAAAGAAGGGCCTGGTGAGTCTGCCCAGAAACTCCCCATGAAGATCAATCTACTTGGCCCTCGAGGGAACCCCGATTTATACTTTGCGCTGGCCACTAGCGCTGTGTCTGAGAGAGCCTGAGCCCCAACCTCGTGTCAGCCACCCAGAGTGTGGGGCCCTTATCCAGCATGTGGGACTGGCCATGGCCCAGTCATCTCTACCCATCCTTGGTATTCCGGCAACTATCCCAGACCTTTGCTGGAATCCCTACCAGTGGGGGAATCTGAAGCACAATTGAGAACTCCTCCTTCCCCATGGCAGGAAGCCTGGCTGTTGCTATGGGTGCCCAACCCTCAGAATTAGAACCAGGTGCATGGCCAATGAGACAACGCCCAATCATAAGGGCCGCCTGGGCCAAAGCAGGCATTGTGTCCCTCAACCTTAGCATGCATTCAAACAAATGCTCTCAGTTGTTTCTGCAGGGTCCCGCATCGCAGGCCTGGTATGCCCTTAGGACCAAATCCTAACACTTCGTGGGATTTTCCATGCCAACATAACCAGAGCCCGTCTCTGGAATCTCTGTTTTGAAGCACCCCTATGATGGAAAACAGCACTCTTCCCTCCCCTGAGAAAACTATTAGGAGCTGCCAGGATGCGTAGAGAGGAAAAATCTCCCAGGGCTCCATAAGACCACACCTTCATTCCGAGGCCATCCTGGACACACAATCCAGATACAATAGACTGTGCTACCACCTTCGAATCACCTGGTTTACAGTTCCAGACGAGCTGCCCTACAGACCTATGCATTGGGCCTGTGATCACCTTGCCATTAACCCTACCCCAAGTTTGTGTTTGCAGACTTCTTTCCCAAAACCATGGCTCACATGCCCTCTATGATGGGTCTCTGTAGCCACACCACAGGAAAGATCCTGCTATAAACAATGAAACTGTGTCAATCACAGTTGCCCAAACCCTCCAGATTAGGAGAGACCTGCAAGTCCCCTGAGCCCAGTCCAATATTGGAGGCCACTCTGGACACAAATGCACAGTGTGCAACACCCTGATCACCTCCATCCAGGAAGACACCCAAGTCAATGGTCCTGAGTCAGAAGATTGGTCCCTGAACCCCACAATAGAATATCTCCTGTCCCCAGATGGAATTCGTGCTCTTCAACTTGTGTCAAGGGTCGGGGTATATGAATTATGCACAGCCCCTTAGCCCCCAGCACATTCTAAGATCTCTCTGGTAACAAACAAACAGCATTGTGATCCATCTTCATGAGATTCCATGTCACTTCAAGTCCTTGGTAATTCGCCCCAGAGCCACCAGAATGAACCTGCCATGTTCCTCACCTGATATGGTCAGTGGAGGTGTGCTTTCCAGGCATCCATGTGGGAGTGCTCTTCTACTTATTCTTTCCACATGTGGGACCCTGGAGCAAACAAACCAGACTGCCACTGACCAGTAGAAGGGAACCCTCTGTTTGGAGCATCTCAGAAGCACCAGCAGGAGAAATCCTCCATGGCCCTTGACACAACCCCTCCATTTGTCAGTCATCATAGACAAAAACTCCAGCATGAGAAAACATCTGAAATCTGCCGTTATTTAGATTCTGCATTTTCTTTTCCACCACTGCACACTGGAACTGCGTTTCACTTGACACTGAATTTATCCATAGCTTGGGTTTAGAATTCCATCCTCAGCCTCCTGGTCTGCAAGCCCTCTAGAGAGGGAATTTGGAGCCACAAGGCAACATTCTCCATTCCCACTAGAAAGAAATAGGGCCTGGTGAATCTTCCCAGAAACTCCACATGAGGTTCAATCTACTTGGCACTCGATGGAACCTTGATTTATAAGCTGTCCTGGGCACTAGTACTAGTACTAGTACTAGTACTGTGTCTGACAGAGCCTGAGCCAAGACCTAATTTCAGGCACCCAGAGATATGAGCCCATATCCAGCATGTGAGATTGGCCAGGGCCCAAGTCCATCATCTCTACCCATCCTTGGTATTCAGGCACCTGTCCCCAGACCTTTTATGTAATCCCTACCAATGGGGTAACCTAAAGCACAATAGAGAACTC